>NC_066516.1:24627217-24717217 GCF_024679095.1 Eriocheir sinensis
CATGGTCACAAGTATACGCTCATCGACTGCCGACACTTTCCATTGCTGGCCGTGAATCGATTCCAGCAGTCGCTTGGAGAGATTAGAAGAGAGATTGTCCTTAGCTCCTGGCAGTGAAAACTTACACCACCAGAGGTCCCCCATCAACTCGAACTGCCTCTCTCTGGCCTTAGGAAGACTGGCTCACACTTGATGTTGCTGCACTCAACTTTCATTTCCGTGAAACTGTAATATATATATATATATATATATATATATATATATATATATATATATATATATATATATATATATATATATATATATATATATATATATATATCGCCAACTCCCTTCCACGCCAACTCCCTTCCGCAAACTCTCCTTTCTACTAAAATGTATTTCTTAAAAACATGAAAGGAACATTTTTTCTAAACTTTGCATTTGTGACACTTTAGGCTACACGTTTTTATATGTTGTGTACTCGTAGTGTTAGAAAATTTTTGCCTTTATTTTTTGTTTCGTTGAATGTCTCGCAAACAGGTGACTAGGTAGTGGCGAGTAAATGATTTTTTTTTTTTTTATTCAGATATTTCATGACAAGATGTTTATCATCAATTCACCCAGAAGAAAGATTCATCAAGAGATGCATCTGTTTCGGTGAAGCCCTCCCCCCCCCAAAAAAAAATGTTGGGTTATTTGCGTATGTTTTACGTTAGGTGTGCAGCATCGACTCATGCCTGCCGAAATGGGACTGGTAGGGGAGGAGGAGTCTGGCGTAGGGGGAGCCGGATGATTGGTGTTAGTGGCAGATATGTCTTGTGTTCGGGAAAGGGCGGAAGGGACTCCCGTGATATACAGTAAAGTACAAAGTTTGGAAGGTCTGCATGAGTGAATGCCCATCCCCGTGTGTGTGTGTGTGTGTGTGTGTGTGTGTGTGTGTGTGTGTGTGTGTGCATTAGAGAGAGAGAGAGAGAGAGAGAGTGCGCGCGCGTGTGTGTGTGGGTGTGCAATATCTCAACTTCGGTATCCTTTGCTATCCTGCCTCCGATCCACATAGGAGAGCGCTCATACACAGGCAAACAAACAAGATACCAGAAATAATACAGGCAGGGCGAGTCCACCGGAGACCATCATGACGTATTATAAGATTTGAACGGGACGAAAGGTTTCATATCATTTTGACTCGCAGGGAAATCAGTGTAGTCATAGATATAGGAAAGGGAAGGGGAAAAAAAGAGCAGTGACACGTGATGGAAGAGGCTCGAGAGAAGGAAGCTGGTAACACTCCTCTCACTCAAGATCTAGAGAATGGGGGGGGGGGGGGGTCCTTTTTAGATCTTGCTCTCACCCTTCCTCTCACCTGTTTAACCCGTAAGCTGCGGGACTGAGATTCTGAGTGCGTCGCCTAGTGCGGCTATATCAGCGAGAGATTGACCTTCAATAAATGATATCTAAGTTACATAAACGTGTCATAAATATTACAATACACATCTGTGTAGCTCGAAATGTGTATGTTGCATATTTTCTTAGATTTTTTTTCACAAAAAAAATTTTTTTTCTGCAGTGATCTGAAGGCGGAACTTTTTTGCGCCTTTGAAAAAAAAGCCCGCTTCCAAGGCAGCCAGCTTACCAGCTGCTCAGCCGCCCAGAAGGCGTACAGCAGTTTGCGGGTTAACCTGTTCCATAGCATCCCTTTGTTTACCTGGCTCGGGAGGTGATGAAGGCCGTGCATGGGGAGGTGATGATGGCGATGGTGTGGTGTTAATAGCGGATCAGCCTCCGGGACTGACCCAATCACGCTAATGTCGTCTTTCATCCCTTGATAATATTTTGATTGGTGCCGAGGCGGAGAGAGAGAGAGAGAGAGAGAGAGAGAGAGAGAGAGAGAGAGAGAGAGAGAGAGAAATGTACCATGAGGAAAAAATTACAGACAGAAATAGCGTGAAGGTCTTCTGAAGCAAATGTATATGTGACCAACTTGACCACTAATCAGATGGAGAGAAGGGGGAGGGGAGAGGGAGGCAGGAGGGATGGAAAGGAGGAACAGAGAGAGGTGGCGGTAGGAAAGAAGTGGGAAATGGGAGAGACGAGGAAAGGACACCAGCAGAATTGCCAACCCAGTGACTGAATTGATTTGGGTTAGCTGATTAATTAGTCGCCTTATGTTTCGAGATTATCCTTTGAGTCAGTCGTGTGATGATAGTGAGGAGGAAGGATCAAGGAGAGAGAGAGAGAGAGAGAGAGAGAGAGAGAGAGAGAGAGAGTTGTTGGGGGTTGCTTATTGCAGAGGCGAATCCGAACTCTTTTGCCATCCATCCCCCTTCCATTCATCCTTTCACCCTTCCATCTTCCCCCCTCCACCCCTTTCGCCTCAATACCCTGTCGTAACTCCTCCTCGCCACCCGTTCATCTCTTCGTCTCCAGCATCAAAGTTTTCAGAGTTGATGCTGTTTGGATAGATTTAGTGTGTGTGTGTGTGTGTGTGTGTGTGTGTGTGTGTGTGTGTGTGTGTGTGTGTGTGTGCTAAACCTCGGTAATCCACTTGCCTCTACAGTCGTATCATATCAGATTTTATCCCATCCCTTGCATGTATCTCCCTGTTTCTATTTCATCCCTTCCCCACCTCCATTTCCCCCTCACCTCCTCTCCCCTCGCCTTCCATGCCCCTTCTTGTGCGTGTCTTTTATTTTACATCACTCTCCTAAAAATGATTATCTTACTGTTACTTATATCCTTACCGTTACTTAAATTTTTACTTATATCTTTACTTCTGTTTATTTACTCATTATAACGTTACTATTGTTCTAGCGCTTCTTTATTCCACCTTTTCTTATCCTCTTCACAATTGTATCGCTCTCCCGTTTGTATAGAGCTTCTCCTTCCTCTCTAAGTATTACTCTTCTCTGCCCGTCTGTATTAAGCTAACCCTTTTCTGCCCTACTCCTGTCTCTCCCTTCTGTACTAAATCCTTTTCTGCCCTCTCTCCCTTTCTATAGACCTCCCCTTCTCTCTATCGTGCCCCTGCTCCCCTGCCTCCCCTGCTCCCACTCCCTCTGCCTGATGCTCGAAGTGAGGAATGGCTCCGAATGGGGTCTTATTGACAGGGCGGTAGTGGTCGTGGTGGTAGTGGTAGGGTGGGGGGAGGGATTGGAGTGCGACGGCTGGGAATGAATGGGTGGGTGAGTGAGAAGGGTGGAGTGGGGATGGGGTTGGGGGCGTGAGGGGGCAGACAAGAGGTCCCTTCACCCCGGACGATAAGGCGCCCCTCAATTGGCTGCTGCTGGAAGTGGCGTCTGGCTTCTGTTTTTTGTTGATCTGTCAGCTTCAAGGAGCGTCGAGTTTCCCTTGTCGTCGGTATTAGTATTGGTTGGATGTTTTTGTTTGTGTTTGATTCGGTCAGCTGATTCCTCTATATTGTTCTTTTTGCCTGTGCCTTGCCTCGCCTTCTTCCTGTTACTTGTTCCCTTAATTCGTGGTGATTTTTTCTTCTTTTTATACTATTTTTCCTTGTGTGTGTGTGTGTGTGTGTGTTGCTACGTTAGTTTCCGTCCTCACTTATTTGGATTGTGTGTAAGTAACCGCCGCTTCCATGACTCTCGCATTCCTTTAGTGTTACGTGTATACTATTTTAGCCTGTGCACCTATTCCGGCACACACACACACACACACACACACACACACACACACAAGATGGCCATGAACACTAATGCATGGATATTCGAGGGTGAAAGTGAGAGTGGATAATTTAAATATTTCTCCCGTGATAGTTAGTGTAAAGGGAGGCGGAGGAAGGGAAGGAGAGGAAGAGAGGGAGGGGAGGGGGAGAGACCGATAGAGAGGAGAATAAAGAAAGGGAAGACGAGGGGCGAGGGAGAGGAAGGGAGAGACCTCATTTGAACCCCCTCCGTACAATTACCTCATCTAATTATCCTGTAATAATTATGTGGCGCCCTGACCCTTCCCACGCCAACCACTCCCTCTCCCTTCCCTTTCCCCTCACCCTCACACCCCTTCTCCCCTCACTCTGTGTCCTTCCCCTCGTCTTGACTACTCTGCTTTCCTCCGGCGTACTCTCTCCCGTCCCCTCACTCCTCCTCCAGTCTACTTTTGCCTCCCTTTCCTGTCCATTCTTTTCCCCTCAGCCACCTCTTCCCCCCTCTGCGTGTGTGTGTGTGTGTGTGTGTGTGGGGAGGGGGGGGGGTTACGAGGACAGCCACCACCACCACCACCACAGTCCTCCATTCGTCTTCTCCACCCCCTTTCCGCAACCCACGTATACACAGCTACCGTCTTCCTGCCTCTAGTCTTGTCCTCCCTTCCTCAGTACTCGTCGCCACCACCGCCACCGCCATCACCACGATCCTACATAAAATTCACAAATGCCTGTAATTCTTCCCCCCACCCCATCCCTCCCGCTCCTCCTGCTTCCTTCACTCAATCTGTATCTCACTATTCCTCCTTCCTCCTCCTCCTCCTCCTCCTCCTCCTCCTCCTCCTCCTCCTCCTTGTACTTCATCCATGACCTCATCTACCACCACGACCCAAAACACCTGCTCTTCCATCTCTCCTCCTCCTCCTCCTCCTCCTCCTTCTAGGACAGCAGGACTGGGACTGGATGCCTGTTTAAAGGTCCCGTTAGTACCTCTCCCTCCTCCTCCTCCTCCCCCTCCTCCTCCCTCCTTCTCCCCTCCTCCTTCCACTTCTCTCCATCCAGCTTCCTCGCTTCATCCCTCTCTCATTCATCTTTCTTTCATCGTGCCTTCTCTCCTTCTCTCTCCATCTGCTCCCTCCTTTCCTCCCCCCCCCCCCTCCACTTTTCTTCATTTATCCAACCACCTTCTCTCCTACTTGATTTTGTCTTCCATCCTTTCGCCTGTTGTCTCTCATTTTCCCTTCAACACATCTATATAAATTTCTTCGTATTTTCCTTTATTCTCCGTTACTCCGTGCTACTTCTTTCCTTCCAGCCCTCGTCTTCCTCTCTCTCTCCCTTGAATCTCCTCCCACCATCGCCTTTCATCTTCCTTCACCGCTACCTCCTCCTCCTCCTCCTTTCCTCCTCCTCCTCTTTCTGCTTTCCTCCTCCTCCTCCTGCTCCTCCTCTTCCAGTCCTTCCTTTAAAAAACAACGTCGACCCAATACACAGTTCTTTAATCTTTACCAACTCGAAAAAAAAAAAGAGATTGTTTGATATCACGTCCCCTCGGAGCTGTCAACACGTCTCCCCTCCTCTCCCGTGTGTGTGTGTGTGTGTGTCCCCTCGCTCACCCTTCTGGTCCTCCCTCCCCTCCTTCGGGTTTTCCCTCCTCCCTAGAATGCTGTTGTGTCCCCGAATTCATTTCTCTTGTCTTCATGGTCTTGTTTATATGCGCAATCTAGGCCACACTGAGCTGACCCCCGCGGAGAAGGTTGCAAATGCGGCGGCGGCGAGAGAGAGAGAGAGAGAGAGAGAGGATTAATTGCAGTGGGTGTGGTAGAGGGGTTAACATCGGCCCACTTACCTCATGCCCTTTGACCTAATCGGCTCCCTCTCAACTCTCCCGCCACTCCCTCTCCCTTTACCTCGCTCTCACCTTCGCCCCTTTTTTTCTCCCTTATTTTCTTTATCACCTCCTTCACCATCACCACATGACTTATTTTTAGCCTTCTGTTCTTCCTTCTCGTCCCCACCACTATCATCATCATCACTTTTCTTGTTCTTAAGCTATTCTTCTTTCTTCTTTTCTTCATCGCCACGACTAACATGACTCGATCTCAGGCTTGTCTTCTCCCTTCTCTTCGTCAGCACCACCACCACCACCTCCATCACTTGCTTTGTTATCTTCTCCCTTCTCTTCTTCGCCATCACCATCTCCATCACCACCACCACGACTTGTCCTTATCGCCTATGCTATCTGCGCCTCCTCCTTCACTTTCCTTTTCCTCTGCTCCTTCTTTTCCCTTTCGTGTTAAGCGCTTTTGTTCTTAATTTCCTTTCTTCTCTTTTTTGTTGTGCACTATTCTTCCTCCTCCTCCTCCTCCTCCTCCTACATATCTTCGTCTTTCTCATCGTCGTCTTCCTCCTCCTCCTCCTCCTCCTCTTCTTCCTCCTTCTGTTAGGTTTTGCCATCACCACACACACGTTCATCTCACTTTTTCGCTCCACAACTGTCCAGCGTTTTTTTTTAGAGATAGCCTCATAATCTCTCTCTCTCTCTCTCTCTCTCTCTCTCTCTCTCTCTCTCTCTCTCTCTCTCTCTCTCTCTCAATCCACCATAATCTCGTCCATCATTTTTCTTCACTTTTTCTGGCTTTTTTTTCCGCCCCTGAACGTTTTCCTCCTTTTTAGTGTGTTGTTTTTTCTCCTCTGTCCGTCTTTTTTTATTGTTTTGTATGTGTGTGCTTTTTGTCGGTCCCTTCCTTTTTTCGGTTATTTATTTTCACTCCTGTCTTTTTCTTTCTTTCTTATGCGTTTGGGTTGTTTCTCTTGATGTGTGTCTGTGCCTTTGTCTGGGTGTCTGTCCGTCTCTTCCTCTTCCTTCCTTCCTTCACATAATTCTTCACCCTTTGTTCTCTTCGTCTGTACTCCATGCCCTGTTCTCTGTTCTTCTCTTGTCTGTCTCTTGCCCTGTTTTCTGTTCTTCTCTTGTCTGTCTCTTGCCCTGTTCTCTGTTCTTCTCTTGTCTGTCTCTTGCCCTGTTCTCTGTTCTTCTCTTGTCTGTCTCTTGCCCTGTTCTCTGTTCTTCTCTTGTCTGTCTCTTGCCCTGTTCTCTGTTCTTCTCTTGCCCTGTTTTCTGTTCTTCTCTTGTCTGTCTCTTGCCCTGTTCTCTGTTCTTCTCTTGTCTGTCTCTACCATACCTCTTTTCTCCTCTGTCTCCTCCTCCTCCCTCCAGTCCACTCCTTCCTTTTGACTCACATCCTGGACCACCCCCACTCCTTTCCTCCTTCATCCATGCCTTTCCTCCTACTCCTCCTCCTCCTCCTCCTTCCCTCCTTACCCTTCTCGTACCGGTTACTGCGACACACCTTTTCCGGGCCTCCTCCTCCTCCTCCTCCTCCTCTTGCGGTAGACGTGACGGCTAGTATTTGTTCATATATATTTTTTTCCTGCGCTCTACGTGTTTCTTTTATTTCTTGCCTAGTCATCCATTACACTCAAGTTTTCCTCTATTTGGCTTTTTTTTTTTTCCTTTGTGTGTTTCCCTCCTCCTTTCCCTCTCCCCCTCTCCTCCCGCTCTCTCTTTTTCCCTGGAGTTGCTTAAGATCTTGTGTGTGTTTTCCTTGTAGCTAAGAGGAACGTTTCTCTCTTCTAAATTCCATCCTGTGAACGTTTTTGTTGTTACTGTTTTTCTTTTGTTTTGTTTTTACCTTCTGTTTTCCATGTCCATTTCATTTTGTTATTCTTGTTTTTGTTCTTGGTTTTAGTTTTTTTCTTCTTCTTCTTCGTCTTCTTCTTCTTCTTCTTCTTCTTCTTCTTCTTCTTCTTCTTCTTCTTCTTCTTCTTCGCCTACCGTCGTGATCCGGGGGACAAGACGTTGATTTGTTTGCGAAAGGTTAGAACGAGGACTTTTTTTCCCAGATGGTTCCCGTTACCTGAGCCTCGACACACAAACACACACACACAATCTCTCTCTCTCTCTCTCTCTCTCTCTCTCTCTCTCTCTCTCTCTCTCTCTCTCTCTCTCTCTCTCTCTCTCTCTCTCTCTCTCTCTCTCTCTCTCTCTCTCATCCTTGCATATTCTTTTGTCCTTACCTTTCCCTGACCACCCCATTTTTTTCTCCTTCTTTTCCTCCTCCTCCTCCTCCTCCTCTTCCTCTTTCTCCTCATTCCCTCCACTGACCCTTGACACTATAGGTATGCAGCCCTCTCCCCTCCCTTCGTTTCCTCACCTTTCCTCCCCCCCTCCTCCTTCCCCCCCTACCTTCATTCCTCCATCTTGAAGGTTAACAACGGGAAATTGATAAGCACTGACCACCATTCCTTTATTTCCTAATCTTGCGTCGCTCAGAGTCTAATGGCTGTTGCTAATGTTTCCTCGTGCAATCTTATCTCTTAATGGGCAGCTACGGGTTAGGTTTTCTTCGATCACGTGTCTTGTGTCTAGTGATTGAAGAAATGAAGAATGAATAGACGGTTTTGGGCTTTGGGATTCTGGTAATGAGGTATAGTTTTCTCTTTTATGTGTGTAGTGGACAAATAGTTAACTACAAAGAGGAAAAAACAAGGAAACTCATCATCGTTATATTTTTTCGTCGTATACTGAAAGAAAGAAAGAGAAAAGAAAATCAGCATCTTTCATTTTTAGTCTTTTTCTCGTTCTTGTTACGAGGGTAGACTTTTGATGACCATCCTTTAAATGTCTCCATGAAGTGCTTCCTCTTCTTTTACACTCGAGAACGACTAGTTACGAAGAAGAAAGTGTAGCGTTGTATAGTAGATAAAGAACGAAAGTATAAACGGTTTGAGGTTCATGATTCTATTAGTAAGGTATAGAGTTTTTCGAGCTTAAAAGGGATCAAGTTGAAAAGAAGTCTTCCTGTGTGTGTGTGTGTGTGTGTGTGTGTGTGTGTGTGTGTGTGTGTGTGGCTTGTGAGTGCCAGGTGGAGCAGGGTCTTACAACGCTGATTCGCACCTTTCCGACATAACACACTTCACGGGACCTGATTCTTCTTTATTTTTTTTTTTATCTATTATTTCTCCTTTCCTCCTTTTTATCCTATCTTCTGTAAACATTCCCCGCCCAATCATTTGATGCATTGTTTCATTTTATTCCTTCTCCTCCTCCTCCTCCTCCTCCTCCACTGTCCCTCCCACTTCCTGTTGCCTGAGGGACTGGCGGACAGGTGTTGAGAGGAAGTACTATAGGGAGTCGTGTACACTCTCTCTCTCTCTCTCTCTCTCTCTCTCTCTCTCTCTCTCTCTCTCTCTCTCTCTCTCTCTCTCTCTCTCTCTCTCTCTTAGCTTCGGTTCCACTCGTTATTTTCTCTGATTTTAAATAAAGATCGAAATAAATATATTTTCGGCCATCCCATCACGAAGCCCGCTGCCTGTGGGCCATTGCTCGTCTCATTGGAGGGGGCGGGTGGCGTGGGAGGGACGGACCTGGTACTTCTTTGGTAACAGACGACTACGATCGAGCTGTTGCCTCGGGCAGCCTGCATTCAGTAAGGGCAAAAGACGGCGCCTCGGGTAAACATTGCCTCGGTAGACTGAAGAAGCCAATTTTCCCTCAGACTCCCAAAGGACAGTTCTTTCTCTTTCTTGTCCCTTTAGTCTGTCGCCGCCCTCCTCCACGCCACAACCACACCTGCCCTACTCTCCTGAGTACACCCCATTCTCTCGTGTTTCATCCAACTCTGAAAATCCACAGAGAAAGTGTTTTCTTTTCTCTTTGTCCTCCTCTACCCTAGGGAAGCCCCACGCGGAGTAGCGTAGCCTTAATCTGCGAGGCCGTTGGCCCTTGCGTGGCTGCCGCACCCACGGCACGATGCATGTGTTCACGTTCTCCGTGATCAGAGTACCTCTGGCCGCGGTGAGCCTTGATTGCTGCCGCGGCCGTGAGACCAGGCTATTGTCCTGTGATGCGGCGGGGGAGGCTTGTCGGGAAATAAGACGAGTCCATGTGTCCTCCATAACCCTTCAGCCTGGCAGTTCTTACTCAGACTCCATCTCTGAGGCCCCCCCCCCCATCATATCCTCTCTCTCTCTCTCTCTCTCTCTCTCTCTCTCTCTCTCTCTCTCTCTCTCT
Source organism: Eriocheir sinensis (assembly GCF_024679095.1). Taxonomy (NCBI): domain Eukaryota; kingdom Metazoa; phylum Arthropoda; class Malacostraca; order Decapoda; family Varunidae; genus Eriocheir; species Eriocheir sinensis. The sequence goes on from NC_066516.1 coordinate 24,636,928, forward strand.
CTCTCTCTCTCTCACACACACACACACACACACACACACACACACACTTATTTTGTCTTAGTGTATTTATCCTCTCGATGGCCCTGAAATACTGTGTGGTCAGTCGTTTCCTGTGACCTTGGACGGGCCAGCCAATCATCAGGCACACGCACCCGTCCCGCCATCCGTCAGCCGTCAGCCGGTCGCCCCGTCACTCACTCAGCCAATGCCCCGGAACATGTCGTGTGTGTGTGTGTGTGTGTGTGTGTGTGTGTGTAGGGGCGCCAAGTCTGCCTGCGGGACTGTCTGGTTTCTTTTGTTGTCTGTTCTTCACTGCGCGCTCATGACTCGGCTTGAAGGTGTGGTGTGCTTCCAAAACTTGCGGCTGGATTTCCGTGTTCTCGGAGTTCTCATCCAGTCGGGTCGGCATCCTCTTGGGCTCCTGAGAGTTAGTTGTGCTTATTCAGTTGTTGGCTAGTCTTCTTTTTTTACCCCGCATGTTAGTCGCTTTCGTTGTTGTTGTTTTTCTTTTTTGGTCACTACTCCGCTTCGATTCTGTCTGCAAATGTAGTTCCCACGCCACTTATCTTATTTTCCTCCTGTCTTCCTTTCTCCTCTACTAACCTTTCCCCCTCCTCCTGCTCCTCCTCCTCCTCCTGTTTATCATCATTATTATCCTTTGCCGCTTCTGTTGTCACTCCTCCTCCTCCTCTTCTTCGTCCTCATTCTCCTCTTATTGCATTTTCTCCTTTCTTCTTATTACCAACTTTTCTCCTTTCAGTTCTCCCATTTTCTTTCCTTTTCCTTTCCCTTCCCGCGTCTTCTGCAGTTCGGGGAAAAGTTATTGTTCCGGTTTGTGGTTATTGGCCGGTTATTGCGAGTGCAGGCGCGGTAAATCGTGCAGTATTCCGGTGACTTTCTTGCAGTCGACGGAGGTAAGCCCGGGCGTAATAGGAAGACTTAGGTTATTGCGCTGAGTCCCTCGGCGCCAGGTGTCTCGCTGTGCTCTGGCGGCGGCGTGATGTGTAGGGCGCTGGGGAAGGGTACAAGGGGAAGGATAATGAAGAAGGAGGAAGAAAGGGAGGATTGGGACGTGGAAAGATGAGGAAAGGAGAAGGAACGGAGATGGAGAAGGAAAGAGTTAAGACGCGGAAGGAAATGGAGAGAAAAAAGGAGGGGGAAAGTGAGGAAGAAAGGAGAAGGAAATGGAGAGGAAAAGGGAGGGAAAAAAAATGAGGTGCGGAAGGAGGAAGAAAGGAGAAAGAACGGAGAGGAAGGAGGAACGGGAGTTTTAGGGCAGAGGGTAATGGAATGGAAAGGGGAAGGATAATGAAGAGGGAGGAAGAAAGAAATGATCGAGGCGTTGAAGTAGGAGGAAAGGAGAAAGAACGGAGGAGAAGAAGGAAGGGAGGTTTGATAGTCGCTGGCGAAGAGGAAAAGTGAAAGGAGAAAGAAAGGGAGGGAGATAGAGAGAGAGAGAATTCGGACGTGGAAGGAAGGATAAAGGAGGAAGAAAGGAGAGGGAGGAAGATAAAGAAGATTTAGACGTAGAAGGAGAGAAAAAGGAAAAAGAACGGAGAGGGGATAGGAAAAGGAGGTATAAGCCGCCAAAAGAGATGGGAAGAAAACGGATAATGAGAAGGAAGAAGAGAAAAAGAAGACTGGGAAAGGAACATGAATAAGGAAGAAGGAGGAAGAAAGAGACGATTAAAGCTTGGAAGGAGGGAGAAAGGAGACAGAACGGAGAGGGAGAAGGGAAGGGAGGTAAGGTACAGATGGAAATGGAGAGGAAAAGGGATAAGGAAGAGGAAATAAGAGAAAAAGAGGAATGAGACGCAAGAAGAGGGAGAAAGATGGAACGAAGGATAGTGTGTGTGTGTGTGTGTGTGTGTGTGTGTGTGTGTGTGTATGTGTGTGTGTGTGTTTTATTCGTGCAATTTTTCACGTTATTGTTTTTTTTATGGGATATGCACGACTGTTGTTTGATTTGGTTTTTCTGTTTGATATTCGCGATGGATTGTTTTACGGGACGAATTCTGCGTTATTACCAATGTTATTTTGACGCTTTTATAACCTAGTCCCCCCCCCTTCTCTCTCTCTCTCTCTCTCTCTCTCTCTCTCTCTCTCTCTCTCTCTCTCTCTCTCTCTCTCTCTCTCTCTCTCTCTCTCTCTCTCTCTCTCTCTCTCTCTCTCTCTCTCTCTTTTTCGCGTGACCTTTGGGAATTCGTTTGTGCAGCCTCTGTCCTCAAACACGCCCCGAGGAAGAGTGCAGAACAGCCGGGATTGCTTGTGTGTGTGTGTGTGTGTGTTGTGTTGTGTTGTGTTTTCAGTTGCCAGCCAGGTCGTGTTATGTAAAGACAGACAGGACTGATGCCGCACTTAATTCAATACTGAGCGTGTGACATCGCCGCGTCTGGCACACACACACACACACACACACAGCCTCTGGGAAACAAGAACATCGGCACAGCTTCATTGTTGTTTGCTCCATGCCCGCAAGGTCTGGAGGGATGTTAATCTCGTAGAACATAACTTAACATTGGGAGCCTCTGACAGAATCCCATAAATACCTCTCACGCGCGTATTCCAGAGGCTCACTTGTTTCATATAGACAAGTGATTGGTATATCCACAATCCACTATTCTTATTAATCTCACAAACAATGTCTTCTCTCTTGTTCATTGCTTGTATATAATTTTTTTTCTCAACAAAGGAGACAGCTCAAGGGCACAAAAAAAAAAAAACAATAATAAAAAAAAAAGCCCGCTACTCGCTCCCAAAAAAAGAATCAAAAGAGGTGGCCGAAAGAAAGGTCAGTTCACACGCAAGCAACTCCGTTCTTTGTAGCTTATTTTGCATGTGGCTGGTGGTTGCTAGGAAAGATAAAATCGTGTTGATGCAGGCTATTTGCTGGCGTAGGCGTGATACATTTTCAGGATTGACGGGAAAAGAAGTAGCGTCGCTGAGGACTCTTTGCTGTCAACGGCGTTATTCTACCATTCTGTTTCCATTCCTTTTTATTTGGGAACAGTGATTTGTGAGAACAGCGATTAGCGGGCTTTTTTTTACACCTTTATTTGTTGCCCTTGAGCTGTTTCTTTAGCTGTAAAAAAAATGCTCCCACAGTCGTGATATTTATCCCCTGCATGACCGAAAGCTAATGACGTGAAGGGTTTGAGAGACACTTGTTTAATTTACTCAACAAAAAAAATAGCTCGAGTGTCAGGAGTATTGAGTGAATGGTATTTTAATGAGGAAATAATGACTAATCAAGAGGCGTGGCTGCTGCGAGGGGGATTCAGTGATGATTGCATATTATTGATGATACTTAATAGTGGCGTTTATTATTGTGCTAATGTTGAGTCTATCGCGCTGATCCGAGAGTCACTATGAGTTATGTTTATGTAAGCTGATAACAGTGCATGTGCCTGTGAGCTTCTAGTCGCAGTTCTCCATCAGTTGAATATTCTCAACAAGTTCAGCGACGTTAATAGAAATACATTCGGGGAAACCTTAGAAATTCAGTCTTGACGCGGGAATGTGTGTGTTTATTTGCTTATATGTGTGTGTGTGTGTGTGTGTGTGTGTGTGTGTGTGTGTGTGTGTGTGTGCACTGGAACACTTGTGAAATCTGTTGGTTGCAGGTGTGGACTGAGGCTGGGGTGGGGTGGAGTGGTGGTGGTGGTGGGGGGGGGGGGGAATTCAGCTCCACTGCTGTGCTGGGGAAGGGAGGGGGGGGGGGTAGCTGGCCAGTTTTGGCACCCCACTATCCTCCTACCCCACAAAATTCATATTCTCATGCCGCCCCCCTCCTGTCCCTTACTCCACATCTCACCCCAGACCTCCCTGCTACGCACTCCTATACCGCCCCCCCCACCACACACACACACACACACACACACACACACACACACACACACACACACACACACACACCGGCCCTGTCATCAGCCGAACCTGAGCCTAGTTATTCAAAAGTCCTCGATGTGGTTTGTTTGATGAGACGATATATATAGATCTTTTTTTTATTACCGATGTAGTTTGATACTTTATTGACTCTCTCTCTCTCTCTCTCTCTCTCTCTCTCTCTCTCTCTCTCTCTCTCTCTCTCTCTCTCTCTCTCTCCCTTATTAAGAAGTCTATTCATCGTTTTTTCCCCTTCTTTTGTCCTCCCGCCCTTCCCCTCTTTCCCTGTTTGCTCTCCCGTTCCCTCGGAGGCCCTTCCATTGCCTTCTCCACCCACATCTTCCCTATGTCGGTATTTGATTTGGGTTTCTATTTCCTCTACTTCTATGACTTGGTTGTGGTGTGGTGTGTTTGCTGTGTATCTATGGATCTATGACTAGTGATCTTCTTTTTTACCCTTGTCTTTATATCTTTTTGTGTATATGTGTTTATGGGTAGCAATGTTACTTTTTTTTTTTACCGTTGACGTCTTATCTCACGTATACATTTCTTCACCATCCGTTCGTCCATCCGGTTTCTTCCCACTGCCTTGCCTTGAGTTGACGAGGCCGACGTGGTGTAGAGTGTTCCTCCATCCCCCTCCTACTCCTTCTCCTCTTCCTCTTCCTCCTCCTGTGTGTCCTCCGCCGTCCCAACAAGACCACTCCCCGCGCGCCGCCCTCTCCATTCCCCAGTCGTTTCCTGACCATTCCGCGCGCTACTTGGCCAAAAGCTTCATCATATATTAATTTTTGGCTCTCGTGGCCGGTCCTCGCTGCCGCCTGCCTTCCTCCCACCCTCGCTTAGCCTGAGTTGCCCGCCCTCGCCGCCCTCAGTGAGCTTGTCAATAAATTAGAGCCAGGCGGAAGGGACGGACAGACGGACCCATCCAGTCTGTCACTCTCCCGGACAAGGCACCCATTCGGAGGGCTTATATTAGGCGGGTGCGCGCGTACACACACACACACACACACACACACACACACACACACATCAGAGGGCTCATATTAGACGCTCGAACACACACGCACACACACACACACACACGCACACTCCTCAGAGGGTTGACATTAGATAAGCCCACTCCCCCCTAACATACACACCCCAAAATAACATGTCAGCGCTGGGCCGAAATGTATTATCAGAAGCAGGGATCACATCATCGCCGGTCATAGAATCGTGAGGCCCCGCGCATGAACTGGCCTACAACACAATACTCTCCGGTGGGCCGCTGGTTCCTTCAAATATACAGTAAAAGATATGATCGCGACAACATAAGAGGTGCATACAGTTAACATCGTTCCTCTTGCACGCCAATGTAATCCTGTGTATCCTGCTGGCAATCCACCTTCGCTCGCCTCTCGTCTCACCCACCTTGACCATGAGAGAGAGAGCACCACAACCCCTCTGCTTCCCGCCTCTCCTCCTCCGCTTGCTTCAACTTCAACCTTCCCTTTCTTTGTTCTCTCCGCTCCAGTCTTCTCTCCATCCACACACTTGGACTCGAACACGCTGACCAAGAGAAAGATGGAGCACCACAACCCCTCTGCTTCCCGCCTCTCCTTCTTCGCTTGCTTCAACTTCAACCTTCCCTTTCTTTGTTCTCTCCGCTCCAGTCTTCTCTCCATCCACACACTTGGACTCGAACACGCTGACCAAGAGAGAGAGGGAGCACCACAAGCCCGCCTCTCCTTCTCCGCCTGCCTCACTCAACCTTTCCTTTGTTCTTTCCGCTCCAGTCTGCTCCTCATTCATGCACTTTGACTCATACTTTTTGTCCCGGCTTTCCAACAAGGCATCATCAAAGAGTCAAATTCCGAAGCCCTCCGTCGTTTAAATATGAAGTAAAAAATTCACAACCTCGGTCCTTTTATGTATTTTGACAGTTTTATGGTTTTATGGTATTATGGTATGTTTTTTTTTTTTTTTTTTTTTTTTGGGGGGGGGGGTTAGGTTGTTCCTGTTGTTCTCCGTTTTAGGTTACATAGTGTTCATTTTCGAAGCTGATATGTCTTTTTTAACTCGTACAAGTGTTCTAGGTTCTTCTGCAATGGAGAGAGAGAGAGAGAGAGAGAGAGAGAGAGAGAGAGAGAGAGAGAGAGAGAGAGAGGTCGGCAGAGGGGCAGATTGACAAGAATTTTATGAAGAGCGATAGGAAGGACCCGAGGTAAGGATTTAATCGGGCGAAAGAGTGGCTCTCGTCCCGCCACGTCGAGTTAAAGGCTTATCAGATGACAAGTCGGTGGCCGCTTAACCACCGCGAGTGCCGGGAGGACGAGGAGAAGGAAGAGGAAGAGAATGAAGAAGAGGAGGAGAAGTATTAGGAGAAAGAGTAGGATTAGAGGCAAGGGCAAAAGCAGGAGGAGGAGGAGGAGGAGGAGGAGCGAGAGGATCAAAAGTAGGATCATTAGCAGTATTAGGAGGAAGCGGAGGAGAATAAAGAAAGAAGAGAAGGAAAAGTATGCGGAGGAAGAGCAGAATCAGGAGGAGGAGGAGGAGGAGGAGGTGTATGAGCCTGAGCAGTAGCAGGACGGTAGGTAGTGGTAGTAAATCGAGCCCAGGAGTGTGGTTTCGCGGTGGTGTTGGTGGTGGCGGTGAGGTCGGCAGGTGGACTCGACGTCTCATCCCGACCCGTGATCCCCGTGATTCTCCGCGTCGCCCCTGTCGTTACTGCCGCATTACCTCACTTGATGATGGTGATGCCGCCGCCGTCAAGGGAATGCTAAGGCGGCGTCAGTTCTGGTTGTTGCCCCCACGCGACATGAGGTTGGCGTTAATGTGAATGGTGGTGACAAGTGCTGCGAATCGTGTCTCGGAGAAGGATGAGAGAGGAACGTATAGAGTGAGTGAGCGCCTTGCTTATCACGGTGGCTGTGGTATAGTGAAGGGAAATGAAGTGACATGGGCAATATATATTTATGACGTTATAATGTAGCAGCCCTGACGAGTACTTTGAACAGTGACGCAAAGAAAGATGAGAGGGAAGGTAGCGTGTGCCTTGACGGTAGTGGAAGGGAAGTGAAGTGAAGGCAGTTTGAGATAGTGTCACATCTGTTGAAAATGCTGCTGGCGGCTTTGACGAGTGCAGTGACGGGTGACGCAAAGGAGAGGGAGAGTACTGTAAGATCTTAACATGAAGTTCACAGTATCCCAAGAGAAGTTAAATTTAGATTAGATATTGTCACTCTCGAGAACGGTGAAGACTCCTTACGTTAGTCTGCGAGGAATCGAGTAAATAATGAGAGATGCTGAGACTAAGGCGATGGTGATAGTGAATCGCGCCTCCTTTCCTCTTCCTCTTTACCTCTCACCTCTCCCTCCCTCCCTTCCCCTCCTTCCACCTCTCTCTCCCTTCCTTTCCCTCTTTAAAGGTGGCAATCAAGGTCGTAGTGATGGAGCTGTTGTCGAAGTAATGCGAAGTCAAGTCCAGCTATAATCGTGGAACTTATCTCTTGTCGCGGCTCTCAGGGGTGTGATGAAAGAAGGAAGAGCAAAAGCAGGAGCAGTATGAGACCAGTATGAGAAGAAGAAAGAAGGGGAAAAGGAGAAGCATGAAGAGAAAGAGCAGAATTAGAGGTAGAGTCAAGAGCAGGAGCAGGAGGTGTTGGTGCCGGTGATGGGATGGTCGTCGTAGAGAAGTGACATCAGGCTTCAGCTATTGTCAAACTCAGTCGAAAAAAAATAACTAAGCGTCGTGGCGTAACTCCCAGGGGATTGAGGCTGCAGGAAGAGGGTGAGGCGGTGGTGGTGGTGGTGATGGTGATGGTGGTGATGGGATTGTCGCCGAAGAGAAGTGACATCAGGCTTCAGATATCGTCAAACTCAGTCGAAAACTTTAACTAAGCCTCGTGGCGTAGCTCCCGGGGGATGAAGTGATGGGAGAGACTGAGGCGGTGAAGGTGGTGGCGAGGGAATGACAGTCGAAGAGAAGTAACATCAGGGCTCAGATATTGTCAAACTCCGCCGAAAAAACTTTAACTAAGCGTCCTTGTGTTGCTCCCGCGGGATGAAGTGATGGAAGAGACTGAGGCGGTGGCGGTGGTGATGGTAGTGGTGGTGGTGGTGGTGGTGGTGCCGGAAGGAGCCTTTGAGCAGCTGACGGTGTGTTTAGCGCTGATTACCTAGCAGTTAGGCTGATGGGGGTCGCGGTATTGGAGGAAACGGAGGCGGAAGTGGAGGTTAAACGCGCTCCTCTCTCGGAAATGTTATAGTACTTGATGCCCCCCCGACGAGGCTGCTGAAAGGGGGGGGAGGGGATTGCTACTATTGTTATTTGTTTTTAGTAGTGGTAGTAGTAATAGTAGTAGTAGTAGTAGTTGTTGTTGTTGTTCTAGTAGTAGTGGTAGTAGTAGTAGGAAGAGGAGAAGGAGGAGTCTCATCATTGTTGCTTGTTGTTGTTTTTGTTTTTATTGTGCGAGGCGGCGCGGCAGGTGTCGGTGATGGCCGTGTGATTAGTGACCATTGTGTGCCGCACGCGCGTGTGTGTGTGGCGGAAACGTGCGAGGGTTGTCACGCCGCCGACGCCAGGAATCCGGGTTAGTGGGCCGGCTTGCGGCGTGCATGATGGGGGTGGGAGTGAGAGAGGGGGGGGTTGCCGTATGGGTGGGGGTGTTACGGTATGGGTGGGGTGGTAGGGCTATGGTGAGGTGCGAGTGGACAATGTGTTGGGGGGGGTTAATTAATGGAGTGGTAATGTCTTGGTGGATGTCTTGTGTGTGTGTGTGTGTGTGTGTGTGTGTGTGTGTGTGTTGAGGGGAAGTCTGGATGCTGTAGTGGAATGTAACGTGTAAAGCGGTGTTTGGGCGATGAGGTCAGTATGTTTGGTGCTGTGGGCTGTGTTGGTGCTGAAATTAGTTTGTGGGTGCTGTGGGCTGTGTGGGTGCTGAGATCAATCTGTGGGTGCTGCCTTTAGTTTGCCGGGGCTGTGGGAAGTGTGTGGTTGCTGAGATCACTGTGGAACCGCCAAGAGTAGTATGTGGACCTCTCATCATGTCGCTGATTACTTTGTTGTTACATTTTGTCGGTCTTCTCACAGTTCTCAGCCCGGTGTCTGAAGATGAGATAAACGGGTGTGTCAACTCGCTTCACTGTTTGTTCCGTTGGTTTGCTTGTGGACTTACTTCATGGGTATATAATTATTTTTCACGAGAGCGAACTGTCGGCGAGGATTAAGTGTGTTTTCATCACAAAGGTCAAAAGTTCCTCGGTCGGTCTCTGCTCGCTCGCCGCTAATTTGGTTGCAAGCCCTTAATGCCGCGGGAATAGCCTGCTGGATCCCGGGCGTTTGTTTGTTTGTCGCCGCCTCCCGTTTGTCAAGGCTGGATGATAAAGTGTAGGCCGCCGAGGGAGGGTGAGTGTCGGCTGGAATGGCTGTGGGTCAGAGAAGACTTGTTTTTTTTGGAGGCGTGTCGCAAAAGTCTCATTGCAACCGTCGTCTTGCTGTGTCATTCCTGTGTAGTGCTGGATGGAAGGATTTAGTGTTTCATTTTCAGAACAAAGCGTAATTTTCCCACGTGGCATCTTGTTTAATGGCAGCCAGTGGGTAACGGAGAGGAAGCAGATGTGTTTAGTTTTCTTTTATTACCGTAGGGGGAGCGATGGGGGAAAGACGTGCGCGGGTGTTCTCGGGGCGCCCGCCTTGCCTCGCCGCCCGCTCACTCCTCCGTCATGTGTTTCCTCTCGAGATGTATTGAATGTTCTCTCAAGCTCGAATTCAATCAAGTTTTTGTGGAACTATTTCCCACTCGTAGCAGCAAAATGACAAGATCTTTGGAGCGTAATCACACTTTTTCAGTAATATCAACGACCTAATTTTCTTGCCTGCTGGGAACATCTTATAACGGTATCACGGGAAAATCACAAAGAACATTCACTTCATGATCCTTTTTGCTTTGTTTGTGTTGACTGAAACTGTTTTGACCTTTGAATGTGGAATTGCTTTGTCGGGTGAATGAACGTTAAATTACAATTAATGTGTCAGGAAAGGCTTTCATAAGCAGGGCTTCCCAGCACCTCATGGTGGTGTGTGCTTGTCTGTGATAGTTATGATTTTCTAAGCTGCCATCAATCAGTCAGTTTGTTCTTAGTCAGAGCAAGTGTTCTCCCCGGAAAGGTTTATATGATATTCATTTTATTTATTTATTTATTTTTTTATTTATTTTTTATTTTTTTTATTTTTTTTACGTCTGCCTATTGCGCCGGTAGGCTTGCTTGAGGGGCCTGGATGGTATTCGGCCCCAGCCCGTCATGGCGCAGGCAAGTGTTTATAGTGGCGCCATCTTCTCTTGATGATGATGATGATGGTACATGTCTATCGAGGAGTTACTACACTCACCAATGCTTGATACTGCTCATACACACGAGGTATTCCATGGCATGGCCGGCATGTAGAAGGGATGGCGGAGGACCATTGCGGTGCCCATGTAGACATTATCCACCCTGCCTCCAGGGTTGCCCCTCGCTGCGTCGCAGCTGCCGGACACTCGCCGCACACGCCAGACACGGAAGACCCGTGCACGCCGCGGCTCACGTGGGCCGCTCAAGGGTATCGATCCCCGGTACGGGTGTCCGTGACTCTGATCACTTCACGCCAAAGACTCTCGCCGGGGCACTTGTCTCCACGCTCGGCCTCCTCCACCTCTCGTGCAGCCGTTACTAGATTTTTATTTATTTATTTGATGGTCCGCAGAGTTTTGTGGCCAGCATCACCGTGCGTCATAAACAGTACGGAAACACGAACAATAGCAGTAATAGCTATTACTATTATTATTAATGATACTATTACTATTATTGCTATTACTATTACTATCATCATTATTACTATTATTATTTTTGTTGTTATTGTTATTATTATTGTCTTTACTTTTCTCGTCGTCGAATACTTTCTTTCATCATTTCGTACCACAAGTATACCGAGAATGAGGAGACGGAAGACGATAGCAGAGCAGGAGTAGGAAGAAATGGCGGGGGGAGGCAGGGGGAGGCAGAAGCCAGGTAGCGAGGGATTACCTTACCTGGCTGGAGGCACCGAGGGAAAGGGAGAGCTGGGGGGGGGCGGTGTACCAGTGTCTAGAGCGAGGAGAAATGTTGCGGTTTTGGCGGCGAGAATAAAGGGGTGTTGGTGGTGGAGGCGGTGGTGATGGTGATAGTGGTTGTGGTGATAGTAGTGACGGAAAGTGGTTGTGGTGATAGTGGTCGTGCAAGTGTGGTGGTAATGGTGGCAGTGATGGGAATGGTGGTAGTGGTAATGGTGGGGTGGTGGCGAAACAGGTGTATTTTAAGGCGTAATGACATTTTCCTGTTGTAATTATTCGTAAGTTGGTTTAAATATCAAAAGCACGGTCGTTTATCCTGTTTTATATTAACGTTCCCAGTGCAACGATTCCTTTCCTTCCGCAAACAGCTAAGGACCAAGCTGTCACCCATGGCGGCAAGATCCAGCCTGACGATTAACAGAAAAAGAAGAAATGGTAACTGCCGGTGTGGAGAGAAAGAGAAACAGGGAGGAAAATTACGATCCCTAAATTGGTATCATTGTTAGTGTCAGACGCTTTGACGGATGAACGCGGCGCAGCGGGGATGATATTGGCATCACTACGGCCCCACCGGAGAATATGACCTCTGTCGACTATTACCACTTCCTGCAAACCCAGGCAGCGGAACGACTAGCGGAGGGGGAGGAGCTGCAGGGAGGGTGGTGGAATGTGTGTCGCGAGGGAGGGGCATAGGAGTCGGAGGGTCTGCATCAAATTATCCTCAGAGCCTCCAGTATTCACACAGTCGAGCGGGACCTGCCTGGGAGGGAGCGTGGGTTGACTGGCTGGCTGGCGGCGTTCACGGAGAGAGGAGCCGTGACGGAAGGGTGAGAGGGCAAGGGCACGCAGGATGGTGAAGGCGGCTTGTGAATGGTTTGCTGGACGCCTTCACCTGTTCTTCGGTGGGGCAACGAGGCACTGGGAGAGGCGTGGCAGTGCCGTCCCCCTCTTGAAGGATAGGAAAGGTAACGAAGATCTGTGGTTACTCTAATTAGCGAAACGAGCAAACAGGTAGAGCCACTGTTTAGTTTAATGATGTGAGTGCTACATCACTTGATATTACGGCGCATTACCTGTGTTTCCACCTCCCTTAGGCCTCACCTGCAGTTCACCTGTCCTCCTATCGTGTTTCACCTGTCGTGTCACTCCTTGTTACCGCCACTCGGCTGGACCACTAAACCCAGCGGTCATCCTCCATCCCTATTTATCTCCTTTCTCGCCGTCCTTCCTTCCTTCCTTCCTCCCTCCCGCCCCACCTTTCCCCTCCTCTCGTGTTACCGTGCTCTCGTCACCCGCCGGTTATAAACTACCTGTGTCACATACCGACCACAACACTCCTTGGCTCTGGCCCTCCCTCGTCCCTCCCTCCCTCTCTCTGTCTCCCTTGTTCCCCACTTAGCTTCATCGGCTCCCCTTTCAGAAGTCACCTCCTCCTCTCTCCACTTCACACCCCGCAACCCATAAGAGGAACCGAAGTCTTGTTTTAAGTGTCGCCGTTAAATGCAGCCCTTAGTTTTAAAAGTCGCCCCCTCCTCTCATCCCTCTCCCACCCTTGCCCCCTGAGAGGAATGGAAGTCGTGTTATGTGTCGTTTATGGCTCATCGTGGTCAGGGCTGTCGCGGACCCTCTCAGGCGACAGGTGTCTCTCACGTGACCTCCAGGTGTACCATGAGTGTCTCCTTGATGGCCTCATGCTTTTGTTTTCTTTTTATCATGTCTCACCCTTCCGCTCTCCCTCTCTTCCTTCCTCCCTCCTTCCCTATCTTATTCTCATCTTCAGTGCCATTCTCCTCCATCGTGTCTCTTATCTTCCCGTTTTCCTTCCTTCCTTCTCTCTCTCATTCTCTCACTCTCTCTCTCTCTCTCTCTCTCTCTCTCTCTCTCTCTCTCTCTCTCTCTCTCTCTCTCTCTCTCTCTCTCTCTCTCTCTCTCTCTCTCTCTCTCTCTCTCTCTCTCTCTCTCTCTCTCTCTCTCTCTCTCTCTCTCTCTCTCTCTCTCTCTCTCTCTCTCTCTCTCTCTCTCTCTCATTCTTCTCCACCGTGCCCTTTACCTCATTCCTCACTTCGCTGTGCTTCTCTCTTTCCTCCTGTCTATTCCATTATTCACTGTATCTCTCTCTCCCTCCTTCTCTGTCTCAGTCCTTTTTTTCGTGTCTTTTACCTTCCCTTCTTCCTTCCCTCCCCGTCTCATTCCACTGTAATGTATTTTTCTCCGCTCCCTCCCTCCCTCCCTTCCTAACTCTTTATTTTATTCTTCTTTTCTACCATGCCTCCTACACTCCCTTCCCTTCGTTTCCCTTCCTCTGAATTTTCCCTTCGCTGTAACTCGGAGAAGCGCCTAGCGGGCTTTTTTTTTTTCCGCCCTTGAGCTGGATCCCTGGCTGTAAAAAAAACAAAAAAAGTAAAATAAAAAATCGACCCCCTCCATTCCACTCTTCCATCCTCATTTCCTATACCTTTCTCCTCTTCCTGCTCTCATTCCTTCCAATCCACTCTTGCTCCTCTTATTCTTTTAGACATGCGGCATCCACCTCCGTTTCTTTTTTTTCTTTTCCTTTATTATTTGCGACTTCCCCCTCTCTCCGTCTCTCTCATTCGGAAGTTCCTCGGAGATACGCCAACTTTTACGTGCAAGCAAATATTCACCGATTAGATTCACCCTCAGAACGAGACTGGCACCGGAAAGTCAAAGTTGAGTCGTGGAGCATTTTGTCATATTTTCTTTTTCTTCTCGTGTTTTAAATTAGTAATGAATGAAAGGCTGTATCGTATCCGTCGACTGGTTTGGAATCCCTGAGATAAATACAAAACCCTCCGGTCGTTCTGCTTGGCTCTATAATTATTAAACTTGATCCATGTTTTACACTGGGCAGTCATAACCCGAGATATAATATTCAGTCGTCTCTTGGTGTATATTGGCTTCAGGTGGACTGCAATTGGTTCCTGTATGTGTGTGTGTGTGTGTGTGTGTGTGTGTGTGTGTGTGTGTGTGTGTGTGTGTGTGTGTGTGTGTGTGTTTATTCATGACACATTTGATTGCAAACTTAATATATTCATTGATGGTGATGGTGAACGTTAGTCAAGGGAGTTGGATGGTGAAAGGAGGAGGAGGAGGAGGAGGAGGAAGGGATTGTACCGTAATGGGATGAATGGTGAGGTGGGATGTGGGATGTGAGGCTGGGCTGGCAGGGAGGACGGAGGAGGGGGAGGGAGAGAGGAGGCAGCTGTGGCACTGGGGTGGAGTGGGCGTGGGACACTGGACTATTATCTACATTATGCGTGGGGTCCAAGTATGATGCTTCCCCGCTAGCCCATCCGGAAGTGTGCCGGGATTGTGTGTAGGAGGAGACCTTGATACCGACCCCCATGGCCTACACCCTCCTCTGCCCCGCCCCTTCACATTCCTTAGGCGCTGGGTACGGAAGGGTTCCATAGGGGCAAGGCGAACTCGTGGCCAAAGCTCCGTCTATCGATGTCTATTAACAGATCACACGCAAGATAAATAGACGTACAGAGCGAGGGAGTATTGTGTGTAAATGAGTGAGTGGTTGGGGGCATGTGAGGCTGTTCCATGGAGCGTTAGGGTGGGAAGGCCTGTCGATGGGGAGAGAGTTACGGGGAAAGAAGGAAGATCTGGGATTGGGGTCAGGGGGAGAGGAGGAGGGGGTCGTTATGAAGAAGGGGAGTAGGGAATGGGTCGGGGGTGTTAGGGTAGTTATAGGCATGTTGATCGGGGAGAAAGAGTTTGGGGTTAGGGAGTGGGATCTGGGATTGGGGTCAGGGAAGAGGAGGATGGGGTCGTGATGAAGAAGAGGAATAGGGGGATGGGTGGGTGGGTTGGGGGTGAGGTCATGGAGGGGGTGTCAGGTCATTTGAGGTCAGTGCCTTCTCCAGTAGGTCTCCACAGGTGATAGAGCCACGAGCCTGCGTCTTCAACGACTTCCTCCTCTTCCTCCTCCTCCTCCTCCTTCCCCTCCTCCTCCTCCTCCATCATCATTTTTCCTCCCCACTTTTCTCTCAGGCATTCTCATGTTTACCAAGGCGATCCCTGCTCCTCCTCCTCCTCCACCTCCTCCTCTTATTAGTATTCCTCCTCATCCTTCTCCTTCCTCATCTTTCTTAAAATCTTGCTCCTTCTTATTGTCTCTGTCATCTCCTCCCTCCTCTTCCTCCTCCACCTCCTCTTCTTAACATTATTCCTCCTCATCCTTTTTCTTCTCATCTTCCTTAAACTCCTACTCCTACCTGTTGTCTCCATCATTGCCCTCCTCCTCTTCCTCACCTCGTCTTTCCTTATCATCCTTCTTCTTCATCATCCTTAAAATCCTACTCCTTCTTACCTCCTCCTTCTCTTCCTTTTCCTCCTCTTCCTCTTCTTGATTCTCCTCCATGTGTCCCCTCACCAGCTGGTCGTCCATTAGGCTCCTTCCCGTCACCAAGAGCTCCCTCACTCACTCGGCCCACGCCACGTCCAATCTGCATGCGAGGAATGACCGTCAAGTGAAGTCCAGCGTGGATGCGGTAAAACCCTAATTGCAACACGAGCGACGTTAGTAATAAAGTCAAGGGAGGAGTTAGTTAGGCGGAACGCACACCCTGTTACGCAGCCTCTTGTGCAAACCGTGAGGCCCGGCCCGGCGTTAATTGCCTGCCTCTCGTTAGTTAGTGAGTTCGCGCCGTGGAGACCTGGTCGGCATCAAGTCGTGGCGCGCCGGGTGTGAGCAAGGGTCAGCGGAGACAAGAGTGCGATTTACTGCCACGTCGGTGTGTGTTCACCCCCCCCCCCCCTACCCTCACGGGCCTAGGGTCGTAAGGGACACGAGCAATTAGAGCCGTGTGTGTGTGTTTGTGTTTGTGTGTGTGTGTGTGTGTGTGTGCGCGTGTGTGTGTGTGTGTGTGTGAAAGGATGGAAGTGTTAGTAAGAAAAAAGCCATGTACGTGACTCAAGGGGAGGGGCGTGAGGGGAAATGGACGCGTGAGGTGACGGTGGGCAGCGTTGGTGGGCATTGCGTGGGTTGTTCCGCAATAGGAAAACATTATCTCTCTCTCTCTCTCTCTCTCTCTCTCTCCCCCAGTGCATCTGCACAGCCACACATGCAACAGCTGTATAACTTATTTTGCTTTGATACGTGCTTGTAGACACACACACACACACACACACACATATATATATATATATATATATATATATATATATATATATATATATATATATATATATATATATATATATAAAGTGTTAGTGTCCCGCTCTCTCGGCCTCGCTCCCATGAACCTGCATTATAGCATCGCCTCGAGTCGAAACTCTCGCAGCCTACATTTTATAACTCGCTCAGAGTGTCTGTCAGACTTGCGAATGGCCGAGCACTTTGGTGAGTGGCCTCGATAATAGTGAGGCGAGCTGCGTTCCTAGGAAGTCAGTCGCTTGGCAGAGGTCAATAATGTAGACAAGAAAGTTGGTCAGTGATCATTTGAAAGGTCAGCCGCTCCAGTGTACGGAGTTTATTGTGTTTGTGTTCGTTTAAGGCAGGTGATTGTACCTCTTGCCGCTCTTGGCCTTCTACTTATTATGACATAAAAAAGAAGCACGATTTTTCAGTTTGTCATGCAGTCATTATTATGGCTTTTACATCCTGAAGAATAACACGCTGCGTGGAAGTAGCTTTGTGTTGACCTTTGAGTGTTTACACAACAATCAGATTGGTGTCACTGTTGCCGGTGAAGTAGCCAATCGAGGCTTGCGGCTTCCCACGAGCAGACAAATGTTGGATTCCGTGCCGCCAGGTGTTGGAGGGAAGCGCTGCTCATGACAAAGAGTGGCCGTGCTGCTGTAGCAGACGCGATGCTCCTGTCAACATTTTTGTCCCTGCGCACTTTAACATGGCAGCGGCTCAGCTGATCACCTTCAAGGGCTGACCACCACGACAGTGCCTTCACGTCTCCAGAAGGCAGAACGCGTCACCCTTTGTGTTAATCACGTACTGTACACAATTTGAAGTTCATGTAAGCGTTTGTTGGACTCTTGTTGACGAGGTGTGTTTGGTGTGTCGGTGGGCGGCGCTGGGAGCAGGTTCCCACGCTCACCGCATCGGTCCGGTCCGGCGTGGGGCGGGGCGCCTTGAGGCTGACCTTTAGGCAGGACTGATCCCTGCGCGGCCGCCCGTGATGGGCCGGGGTGTGCTGGGCGTCGGGCTGCACCCTCTGTCTGTGTGAATGGCGAGGGAAGGAAATGAGTCTTGGGCGGCCGGTGGCAGTCTGCCTGTGATCCCGTGTGCTTGAATAAACTAACATCGGCCAGATGGAGTGGGCCCGCTGGAAGCAGCGAGTGGAGGGGAGGGAGGGAGGGCGCCCGAGGGTCTGGTCCGTTATATCTGACCTTTTATTGCGGTTCCTCACCATGAGCTACAGGGGTCCGCTGGGCCACCCGTGATCTGCACAAGGCGTGAAGAGCTCCGCGACTTTTTACAGCAAGCAGTAAAAACTACTTTTTTTCAAGTTTTCACAGGATTTATAATGTTTACTTCTATTGTTCAGCTTTCATCCCAAAAGATACTTGGGCTTATCCTTCTGCTTTAAATTGTTAAATGTAGTGTTCTCCTGTACCTGTGCAACGCTGAAAGCAATAGTGAATTGGAAAAGTTTGGCATTCACCTTGGTAAAGATCAGCTGTATGGCTGGCCCGCCATGGGCACCACAGCGTGAGAACAGGCGATCTGAGAAGCCTGAAGCACAGCCCAGCAGATGGACGGATGAGAGAGGCTGATACACGCGGGGCCGCCGAGCGTCGTGTGAGTCTTGTGCCTTTGTGGACGCGCTGCACCCGAAGGCTCACGCAGCAGGTTTGGTTGCCCGCGGCCTTGCCCGAGGCGCCCGCCGTGATGCATGACCCGGCGCGGCCATTAATCCTCCAAGCGGCAGCGGTGGAAATTATTCATTAAACGGCCGGCCATTACTCACTGGTATTAATCTCTACGCAGGAGCATAATCGCTAATGGGAAATTTACTTCATTTATGAAAAATTTTGTGGGCATACAATGAAAAGAGTTGGTGTGGGAAGCGTCACCCTGATGGGCGGATGAGTGCGTGCATGTGTGTGTTCATGCATGTGTGTGTGTGTGTGTGTGTGTGTGTGTGTGTGTGTGTGTGTTACTATTCCTAAATATGTTAAAACACACACACACACACACACACACACACACACACACACACACACACGGTTCAGTAGCATGAGAGAAGCCGAGGCATCAGAATATCGGATTTCCTGGAGCTCTTCCGTGGTTCAGGGAGGGTATGGAAGAGTGCGCGCGCGCTCTCTCTCTCTCTCTCTCTCTCTCTCTCTCTCTCTCTCTCTCTCTCTCTCTCCCCCCCCCAAATCCCACCAGCCATATAACAGTAATGCCCAACTATTTTTTTCATTGTTTACGATATCTGATTAATTACACACATAATCGTAAAACTCCACCTGGAAATAAATATATACGTACTTTAAGTTCATGGAGTCATTGTTCCCGTTGAAATGAGAGGCATTGTCCTTATTAATGGCTTTTTTTTCTTTGTATTCCTCTCTCATTACCGGCGATGTTGGTGCGGACGATCTGAATTCAACTCAATGTGGCTTCGGCGAGGTCATAAAACGTTCCACTATCTCTATTTTTGCGTCCATCCGTCCGTCCGGCTTTACTGTATTCGGGGTCGAGATGAACACACACACACACACACACACAAAAAAAAAAAACCTACACACAAACACACACACAAAAAAAAGGAAAATAAAAATGAAACGGCCAGTGTATCCTTGAACGGACATTTTGGGCTTCAAGAAACCTTCGAAAAAATGTTACCAAGGTCGATACTCTCCTTCGCTCCCCCTTGCTATCGTTTCCTCTGCATGGCCTTTCCTCCTCCTCTCCCTCCCTCCCTCCCTTCTTACCCTTGCCTACGTTTTTCCCCGGCCCATTCTTCCTCCTCCTCTCCATGCCCCCGACACTCACTCTTTTTTTCGTTATTTTTTTCTTTTCATTTTGCCTCATCTTTCCTTGTTTTCCTAATTCCTCTTTTCTCTCCTTTCTTCTCTTTTTCGTCCTTCCTCCATCCTGTTTTTCTTTTTCTTTTAGATTTTATACTTCGTCCCTTTCTTTTCTCTCTTTTTTATCCTGCCCTCCTTTCTTTTCTTTTTTGTCTTCTTCTTTATCATTTCTCCCTCTCCTTTCTGTTTCTTCTCCTCTTTTACAAATATATTTTACCTTCAGTTTCCTCCAGTTGCTTTTTTTTCGTTTTTCTCTTCAGTTATTTATCCCCACTCCGTCTTTCTGTTCCTTCATATTACTTATTTAAGAGTATATCCATCTTTTCCGTCAGTTTCCTCCTGTTATTTATTCGTTGCCTCTCTTTCCTTATAAATTTATCTTCCTTTTCTCCTCCTCTTACCCTTTGCTCTCCCATCCCATCATTGTATCCCAGGAGCCCCGTGTCCCATCATTCCCTTCCCTTCCCTTCCCTTCCGCCTCCTCCGACTCCTTCCTGCTTCTCTTCTGCATCTCTTTCCACTGAGAATTTCTAGGAAGGCGAATTGCTGCAAAATCTCCTTGGAAGCTTATTTTCCTGCTTTCCGAGAGCTCTGTTGTGCATGTAAGTCCTCATTTAGGCATCCTATTGTCAGGCGCTCTTATCAGGCGAAATTCTCGGTAGGGAGAGAGAGACCATTAAGAAACACAGCTTTTGAAATGGTGGCTATTATTGCAGTCATCTCGAGCTCAAAGTTTAACAGTACAGCATCCTTCATTCCACCTCCTCCCTCTCTTCTCCTAGTAACAGTGCAGAATCCCTCATCCCACTTCCTGGCTCTCCTCTCCGCGTTATAACAGCTCAGCATCTCTCATCCCACTTCCTGGCTCTCCTCTCCGCGGTTTAACAGTTCAGCATCCCTCATCCCACTTCTGGCTCTCCTCTCCGCGTTATAACAGTTCAGCATCCCTCATCCCACTGCTTCTTCCCTCTCTTCTCTTCGTAACATAGAAGCATCCCTCATCCCACCCAATCCCTCTCTTCTCCGTAACAGTGCAGCATCCCTCATCCCACCTACTCCCTTTCTTCTCCACGTGCAGTATCCCTCGTCCCACCTCCTCCCCCTCATCTCCGCGCTAGCCCTCCTTTAGGCAGGCCAGGCGCTCCTCCCCTTTCCCCTGCCGCGCCGTGTTCCGTGTCAGTGAGAAGTGGCCGTGCATCAGTCTTGCGTCCTTTATTCATATGGCTTTGCGGCGCCTCGGTCCAAGCTCAGTTCAGCGTCGATAAAGCATGAGTTATCGTGTGGTGCTCCTCCCTGCGCTGGCCTTCCCCTCCCTCAATTTCCCTCCCCCATTCCCCCTGCCGTCAGAGCCCCGCCATGCTAATTGCCGAGACACTGCAGGGGATATCGCGGGCGACGCTTCCTCGTGCTTAAAGTGTTGGGGAAATTCCTGCCGATATATTCTCGGCGGAATTTGTTCGGTATTTTCGTTGCCTCCCGTTCCGTGAATGGAGGTGCACTTCCGTGTTCACATAATCTCATTGCCTGCTTCGTTGCTCTCATGCAGACGCGGAAAGCAAGTCTGGATGCGGTAATGGTTGTATGGCAGTCTGGGAAGGGGAGTGCGGGGAAAAGGGTGAAACGAAATATTCAAGATCAAACAAATTTTTTATGGGTGAAGATACAGTTTCCAAGTGAAGGTAAATTTTCAAAGTGAAGCAAAATTTTCCAGCTGAAGCAAAAATTTCTAAGGCGAAGTTAGATTTTCGTTGCATTTATACTGACCCGGAAAGGAAGTCTAGACGCAATAATATTTGTATAGTCACTCGGGGGGATGAATGTGGAAAAAAATGGCTAAGCAAAAATGTTCGAGGACTGTTTGAAGGAAAAAGTGTTAAGGAGGAATGTCATTGAGGTCACACGAGAAAAAGCCTTAAGCGGTTTTGCAAGGGATCAGCGTAATTGGGGCGGCGGTGACGGATCGGCCAGCGCGGGAGGCTGTGAACGCTGGCCGACCAAACTCAGTCCCGCCGATGGTTGACGATTTTCAGCATCCGATAACCAGCTGACATTGGCTTGGGCCGAGCACCATTCCCCCTCAGGCCTAAAGCCTAAAGGGGATATGGGCCTGCACACGCACATCGGTAAAAATAAACACATGAAAGCCCCGTGAAATATTAAAACACAACGTAGGGAGATAAAAAAAAAAAAGAGGGTGAGGGAAATGAGATGGCACATGAGGAACGTAATGAAATGGGGTGAAAAATTATCGCTTTTCGGAAAATAAAATAAAAGTGAAAACCTGTTAAATAAAAAAGTGCAAGAAAAATGAGTGTGCGTGAGAGAGGCGAAAAGGCAAATAAGGAAGACTGGAAGGGTCGGAAAAAAATAATTGCATAGAAAAAAACTTTCCTCTTTTCGTTCCACCTCCCTTACCTCTCCCCTCCCCATCAAGGCGTGCCCTGCGTTGGTGGAGGGGGAGAGGAGGGGAGAGAAGAGAGAAACCTAGACACCCACCCCACACACGGCCCCCCGCACGACTCAATTTCCTTATTAGATTTGCTGGAAAGTTTTGTGATTGTGCCTAGAATCGAGTCTTTTATCGTCTCGTGAATCTTACTGGGCGGCCTGAGGTGCGCAGGGAGAGATTTTTTTTTTTGTGGTGTCGATCCTGCACTAGTAAACACGCACACACACACACACACACTCAGAGGAAGGCAGTGGATGCTTTTATTTTTTTTGGATCGAGATATATTATTATTGTTTTCGCGTTATTATATTATTATAGAAGAAAACGTGATGAGATGGATCGTGGGTGAAAGGCTGGAGTGTGTCTGGCGGCGGCGGCGGCGACGGAGGACGAGGAGGAGGAGACAGAGTGACGGTGACTGGCGGCACTAAGGGGAGGGGCCTGACTGTGTGTGTGTGTGTGTGTGTGTGTGTGTGTGTGTGTGTACTGTGCTCGTGTGTATGGTACCTGCGGATGGGCTTGTTTTTGTTTATTTTTTCCTAAGTGGGTGTCGCCTTTTGTGGGTTTGCGTGCGGGTGGGTGGGCGCCGCTTCCTGGTCTGGCTGCATACATCTCTCTCTCTCTCTCTCTCTCTCTCTCTCTCTCTCTCTCTCTCTCTCTCTCTCTCTCTCTCTCTCTCTCTCTCTCTCTCTATCTATCTATCTATCTATCTATTTATCTATTTATCTATCGATCTCTCGCCGTCCTCTTCGTCCTCGCCTCCTGCTGTCATTGCTCGTCCTCCCTGTCTCTCCCGCCACCTCGTCGATGCAGGGCTCTGGGAGTTGATCCTCGCTGCATAAATTGAGTTGCATGGACCAGATAAGACCTATACCCAGGCGGGAAGGGGAGGAGGAAGGATCGCGGGGATGAAGCACACGGAGAAAGGAAAAGGCGTAGGGTATAGAAAGGAATATGTTGGTGATGGAGAGTAGTGAGGAAGACGAGGATAGGAGAATGGAGATGAGATGTGCCACGGAGCAGAGAAGAGGAAGGGAAAGAGGTATGGAGAATGCTATATATAAGTTGCCAGGGAAGCGCATGGACATTGAAAGAGGAAGGAAAAGGCGTAAAGGAAGAGTAGGTAGGTATGGGTTGGTGATAAGAGTAGTATTGAGAAAGACGAGGATCGCAGAATGGAGATGAGGAGGTGCTTGGGATGGAGTAGAGAAGAGAGGGAGGGAAAAGGGTCTGTGGAGAATATGTTTTGTTTCCAGGGAAGTGTATAGACATTGAAAGGAGAAGAACATAGTCATAAACACGTACACACTGATGAAGAGAGCGTTTTGGGGGGATCTAAAATAAAACGACAGCGAGGACAGGGTCTAGGAATTGTATATGAAGTAGATTACAGACGAGAAATTATAAGTTTGGGAAGGAAAAGTATGCATAGTCGTAATCGTGTGTGTAGTGATGAAGCGTCTTTGTGAGTGAGGGTAAAGAGACTAGAGTGAGAATTATGGGGTTTAGGAAAAGTTGAAGGAAGACCTGAACATAAAGTAGAAAACAGACGAGAGAGAGAGAGAGAGAGAGAGAGAGAGAGAGAGAGAGAGAGAGAGAGAGAGAGAGAGAGAGAGAGAGAGAGAGAGAGAGAGAGAGAGAGAGAGAGAGCAAGCAAGCAAGCACATGGAAGGAAATTAGGAAGAGAAATGAAGTAACATTAATTGTTGTAGAGCAATACTAATACTATAATGAAGTAGCAGTTATCGAAAGTAATAATAGTGAAGAGAATGGCATACTAGGCATTGCTTAGTGCGACATAGCGCAGTACGAGTTAGAGGAATAGTAAAGAAGTAAACATTGGGCAGTAGAAAATGACGAAAGCAAGTGGGCGCGAGAAATGCACGTATAAGAAGCCTTGAATATTTATAGCCAAGAAACATTTATAAGGCAAGGAGAAGAGGCAAGAAGGAAGGGGCTGTTGGAATGACTTTGTATATCGATTCCCAAAGTTTAAAAGGTCAGGCGGAGGGAGAGAGGGAGGGAGGGAGCCGGGCCTGTATCCTTCAGTTAAGCAGCTTACACCGGGGGATAAAGGGGGGCGTGGGTTGACATTGTCTGCTTCTCCTGCACCGTGTTTCGTAATTTCTTTTGGTGGTGGTTGTGGGGGCAGTAGTAGTGGTGGTGATAGGGGGCAGGGAGGTCGGAGAAGTGGTCGTAGTAGTGGTAGTTGTGGCAGTGGTAGTAATAAGTTAGTCTAGGTTGTTGGTGGTGGTGGTTGTGGAGGTCGTTTCAGTGGTCGTAGTAGTGGCAGTGGTAATAGTTAGATTAGGTTGCTGTTGGTGATGATGGTAGGTGTTGTGAAGGTCGGAGCCAGTGGTCGTAGTAGTGGTAGTGGTGGCAGTGGTGGTACTATGTTAGGTTGTTAGGTTGTGGTAGTGGGGGTGTTGGATGAGACAGTGGTGTTCGTGGTGGTAGTAGTAGTGATGAGTTAGGATGTTGGTGGTCGTAGCGGTGGTAACATTGATGGGTTATGCTTCAGGTTGGGTTAGGATAGGATAGTATGGTGGTGGAGGGGACATCGGGGGTGGTGAATGGGAATAATAGTATATAATAGTCCGCCTTTTCTTTTAGTTTACTTGTATTTCTATTTCCTTTACTCCTCCTTTCCTCCGTGTTTCCTCTCTCCATCGTCCGTCATAATATATCTTTGTTATTTTCCGTTACATCGTCCACTTCCTCAATTTAATGGCCTCCTTGCTCCTTCCTTGTTGCTCGTTATCATTATCATTCTTATTTCAGTGCGTTCTTTCTCCCTCGCTTCTCCCTACCCGCCGACTTTCTTCCTCCGCTTTTTCTCCTCTGTTCTCTTTTCAGTCTTTTATTATTCCTTCGTATACACCGTCATCTAACGTCTCCATTGTAGCTCGGATCAAAGTGACGAAGACATATTCACGAAGACATATTCATTCTTTCTTCACGTGAACTGAATTCCTCTCGATCTCTCACATTTGTCTTTATTTTAGTCATCCATCTTGTCGTCGCATATCGGTCACTGTTCTATTTACATTTACACTCGCACAGACATCTTCGACTCTATGTTTCGTCTCCCTTCGCTCCAAAATGCGTCACTCGAGTCCGTCACGTCCGTCGTTATACATGCTCGATATTCCTGCCGCGGGTGTCTCAAGTCCACATCTTTTATCTGCTTCGTGTCTCTACATTCATTCGTTGTATATAGTTTACCTTGCGTCCGTCTCTTCCTCCGTCTTTCTATTTCGCTCCTGTCTCCTCTCCACTCATTCCCTTCTCTCTCCCGCCCTTTTGGCTTCAGTAATAGACCTGCAGAAGAGAGGAGAGAGGAAGAGAGAGAAAGAGTGGCTGGGTGACGAGGAAGGACTGCCTACTAAAGAATATATAACGGATGAGAAGGGACAAAGGTTTACTTACTCAGCATCCCACTCACTCCCGCCCTTCTCGCTTCAGTGACACACCTTTACATAAGAGAGGAAGGGAGGGAGGGAGAGAGAAAGAGTGGCTGGGTGACGAGGAAGGACTGCATGCTAAAGAATAAATAAGAGATGAGAAGAGACAAAGCTTCACTCACTCTCCTCCCCACGCCAGCCCTCCTTCCTTCCCTCCTTCCTTCCTTCGCCCAACCTATTGTCCTCAGCGGGTATTGTCCACGGCGCCTCTCAGCTAGTCGTCCGTCAGAGACAAACACAAGGCGGAGTATGAGACCCTCGGCCGGCTCTCCCTCCCGCGTGAAAATGGGAAAGGTCTGTTGAGGAGGCGCCGTAAAGTGGGAACACGGGCCGAGTTTCAGAAAATGTGGAAGTTCTTTTTTCTTTTAAGGGAACAGGGAAATATGAGGCGCCGCTCCCCTCCTTTTTTTTCCCCTTCCCTCCACACCAGAATTAGATTTTTTCCCGGCCTGCTTATTACCGTGGCTGGGTGGAAAATAGCTCTGTGCAGGAGGTTACTGATGGTGTAGTCCTGGATGAAGATTTATGAGCCGGAAAAGCTTTACTGTTTGCTTCCTGTCTTTTTATATACTTGCCTGGTTTGCTTTATTCAGCTTGCGCGCTGGCCTAGCTATTTGCATTTCGGAATTAAAAGGTATGAGCGGGTGAAAAACTTTAGTACTGGCATAGCTACTCTTCTTGTTTATGTTGGTGGTGGTGGTGGTGGTTGTGATGGTGGTGGTAGGGATCGAAGAGGGCGGAGCAGTGGTCGTAGTGGTGGAAGTGGTCGGTGGTGGTAGGGATGGAAGAGGGCGGAGCAGTGGTCGTAGTGCTGGAAGTGGTTGGTGGCAGTGGTAGTGATAAGTATGGTTACCTCTCATACACGGCTACATAGGTCTTGGTAGTGACTTCTCTCTCTGCTATTCGTTTTATAGGGTCTCGTCTTGTCTGGCGTCATCTTGGTTCTAAAACCCGTATTCTTAAATGTCTTGGCACCTCAGTTCCCCTGTTTGAAAAGCCTCTCGTAGAAATTGCTGGGCTTTTCGTGGACTGTCTTGTGATTGTAGTGATAGTTTTACACGACCTCTACACCCTTACCTGGAAAATCACCCACGGAAACCTGGTTAATCTTCTCTGTGGCCTTGGAAAATAGTCGTAATGGGCGCCCGAGACGTTTAAGAATATGGACGTCTGGGAGCAGCGAGTAGCGGGCTTTTTTATTACTGTTTCCTTTTTTGTGTGCCCTTGAGCTGCCTCCTTTGTTGTAAAAAAACAAAAACAAAAAAAAGAGTCCTTGAGGGTGACGGTCTTGGTTACAGTCAGTATTCCGGACCCTCAGACAGTTGACCTTTTTCTTTTACTTGGTATTCCAAACTTCTAGTCTTTAAAGTTTGTTGTTAAAGCATTAAAAAGAGAAAATGTATACAGGGGATAACTTCACTCTCTTGCTGCTCTCTATCTCGCGCCCTTCACTCTCGCGCGGTAATTTGGTCTTTTGTGTCTCGTATAGCAGGAAGTTTATTGCTACTTTTATTTCTTTTAACCAGCAACTGTCCTCTTTGGCCCACTTAACTCGATGTTCACGTTAATAGACCAAGTTTCAAGGGGAATTCCTATGGCGTGTGATGCAGCCAGGCGTCGGATAGATAGATAGATAGATAGATAGATAACTCTGACGTGAGTGTTGGTCGCGGGAGTATCAAAACCTGACCTAACCTGAGCAGACCTAACCTAACTTAACCTAACCCAAACCAAGACAAACCTAGCCCAGTCCAACTCAACCTAACACCAACCCAAATCAAACCCTGATAACAATACCCTAACGTGAGTGTAGGTCGTCGCAATAACAATTAAGACAATGCGCGTGAGACGAGGGCGACGGAACTCGAGATAACAGTGGAAGTCAGCCTAGCATTGCCCTGCCGTTGAGGACCCGATACCTTCCTTCCCACTGGTGTTGTGAAGTGCTCGGAGGTCGCGTGGAGGGCCGAGTCTTGCAGGCTTTGGAAGTGGAGCAGCAAGTTGGTGATGAGGTGTAGGTTATGTTGTGTTTGTTCTTAAGGGGAAACTTCTCTACAACACGACCACAAGCACCATTTCGCTATACCACAACAAGAAAACACACATACGTTCACAGTCATTACCGGGCTGGTTCTGTATGTATTTGGGGCACACTGGTAACTTTTTCTTCTCTTTCTTTTATTTTACGGTCCGGGAAAAACTGCGCCGGGCTTCCATTATGCGTAACAGTGGTTTAAGTTGTCACAGTTGCAGCAGCCACACCTTCCCTCACCTTTACCTTTATGTACCTGCCCCCCCCTCCTCCCCTGTCCGCCCCACTTTTCTTCCCCCCTCCACGTCCCACCACACCGCCTCTGCCCCGTATACCGCACCTTCACCCTATGTGTTACCTTGATCTACCTCTCTTCCGTTGCCCTTTTCCCTCCGGCACTCAAAATAACCCTGTCTCTGTTTACTTTAACTGCAACATTTCACCTCCCTTCCCTTGCCCTTTCCTTCCAGCACTCAAAGATACCTCAACTGTGACACTCCACCTCTCTTTCCTTGCCCTTTACCTCCTTCCCTTGCCCTTTCCTTCCAGCACTCAAAGATACCTCAACTGCAACACTCCACCTCTCTTTCCTTGCCCTTTCCCTCCAGCACTCAAAATGACACTGTCTCCTTGCCTCAACCCCAACACTCCGCCTCACCACAGCCAACCTCTCTCCCTTTCCCCCAACCCGCCCACTTCACTCCCTCCCCTTTCCCTTAGGTAGAACGCAATCGTACTCGGGAGATTAATCAGTAAATGGAAATAGCTCTGACGTACACCGCAAGGGTTATGTATTTCTGGATATCCGGATGAAAAAAAAAAAAGTGAAAAAGCGAGTCTTCAAAAATTCACTAGCCTAAAGAGGAGCGTTGGAAAGGCTAATGAGACGCCGGGGTGTAAGGTGGGAGTCATATTTCAAATGAATGTTTTCGGAAATGCCTCGTTTATCAGCGGTTTCGTGGGCGGCAACTTTCACGAGCGAGGACGGGGCGGCGTGAAAGGAAAGCGAACGGTGCGGCTTGCGGTGAGGAAGGCAGTGCAGGACGAAGTGCGTGGCGGCGATGATAAACGTATAGCAGGTGTGTGTGTGTGTGTGTGTGTGTTCCGCGGCGGTGGTGGTGTTCCTCGCGGGCATCTCTACGGCAAGGCGATGAGACGAAATAATATGAGGGAAAGGAGAGAGGAGCAGGAGAAGGAACAGCTAGATGAAAAGAAGAGAAAGTGGAGGAAAAAAAAGACGAAATGGAGAAGAATGGAACATAAAAGGAGAAAAATAAAGAAGAGGCTGAGGCGAAAAAAAATAAGAGGGAAAGGAGAAAGGAGAAAGAATTGACAGATGAAAAGAACCGAGCGGAGGAAAAGAATGATGAAAGGGAGAAGAATGGAAATAAAATAAGAGGAGGAAAATTGAGGGGTTGCGAGGAAGAATGAAATGTAAGGTGGTGAGAAAGAATGGATAGAGGAAAAAGAAGAAAACGTGGAGGAAAAGAAAGATGGTGAAGAATGGAAAGGAAGTAAGCGGAGGAGGAAAGTGTATAGAGATTTTGTTTTATTCAGGGGATGTGTGTGTGTGTGTGTGTGTGTGTTTTATATTTCAAGGGGCTATGTAGAGGGGTTCAAATGTTACGGGTTGGGCGGTGAGAAGTGCTTATAGGGGTTGTATTTTTTAAAGGGTTCTATATATTTTGTCACGAGCAATCGGCGGTCGTGGATTTGCTGAAACTAACGGAGTGTATGACAACCTCTTATATCACCTCCACCACTGTCATCACCGCCATCCCGTCACTCCACCCTTCTTCCATCCATTCAACGCCATCACCACTCACTGACACTCCCATCATTACTAACACGCACCATCACTCCTTCATCACTTCCTCCTCCTCCTTCTCCTCCTCCTTTTCCTCCTTCTCCTTCTCTTCTTCCTCCTCCTTCTCCTCCTTCTCTTCCTTCTCCTTCTCTTCTTCCTCCTCCTCCTCCTCCTTCTCCTCCTTCTCCTTCTCTTCTTCTTCTTCCTCCTCCTCCTCCTCCTCCTCCTCCTCTTTCTCTTCTTCTTGCTCCTCCTCCTCCTCATTTTCGTCTATACGTTCGTTTACATTTCCCACATGTGAAAATGTCAAATGATCACGCGCGAATTGAATTTCCGTCTGCCAAGATTCAAGATAAAATGAAACTTGAGGAGACGTTATTTTTCTGTCATTCTTGCACGCTCTCGCATTAACGGCGTGACTCTAAGCTTTGAGCGACACCACTCAGCGCCGCGGAAAAGTGTGTGTGTGTGTGTGTGTGTGTGTGTGTGTGTGTGTGTGTTCGAGTCACGTCACCCCTTTTACACTATGACTTTCTTTTCGTCGTGTGCTAACCAGACTTTTCGTGATGGATATATTTCTCCGCCTCGTCTGTTCAGCATCATTACCTTTCCTTAATTGGTGCCCCACAGGTGTCTTGTAAATATTATACAGAGACTCAACGTAACGATACACCAAAGAACTATTTTTACCAAAGAAACTCAATAGATGCCAAGAAAAGCAACGCTAATGGCTAAGGAACACTAGTGAACCATTTTGGAGGCACCACACGGAAGGTCGGTTCTGTCCCTTACTCAGACAGACTCGCTACCGGCCGAGCTCAAGCCCCAGGATGGGCGGCAAGTGTTGTCTCCTCTGTAACGCACCGTACGGCGCCTACAGGGGGTATCCAGGTAAGCCAGGATGTGACCCTTTTGATCGTATTGCCTGTTTATTCTATCCTGTGTGAGCATGTTTGTTGCAGGGCCGTGTTTGTGTTTATTAATGTTTAAGCCGAAGAACATGTAACTTGAAGCTCCCAAGTCATCAATCCGTAGTCAGAAGAGGATTCGGCAGGATTAGATAAGAGTATTGTTATCAGTGTTTATATCATTCACACACACACACACACACACACACACACACACACGGATAGTGTGAGAGAGAGAGAGAGAGAGAGAGAGAGAGAGAGAGACGGTAATCAGAAAGTCAAAAGTTAACATGGGTGGTGTCCTTTGAGAAAGCGGGTGGCGGGTGGGGTCGTGAGAGGCAGACAGCTCAGAGGGGGTGCAAAATGGCAAGGCGATGCCCTTTTACGATGTCTGGACCTGAGCTTGATTTCGCTTTATAGTGCCGGAGAAATAGATTAATACAGGAGCCAGCCAGCCAGCCAGCCATCTTGAGTGTCCGCTCGAGGGAAGCCCAGCGGCCCTCACAGGACTTTTTGAAACTTGGAGAGCCTGACTTCCCGGGGCGAGGTCTTGTGGGAAGCAGGGAAGCGCGCCGCGTTGCCTTGCCTTCGGGTGCACATCTCACCGCGGGGCGCACGGCAACGAGAATCCAGTTAGTCAGAGTTCCCAGTTCTTTCTTCCCGGGATGTGCGTCTCCTGAGGGTCTTCACTTTATACTCTCAGGGATAAGTTTCGTCTTCCAGTATCTTTTCCTTCCTAGCATACTCCGACCCCAAGGAAGAAAGGCTCGGGTGTGCGTTCTCTCCGTTCTTTAAAGAGGCTGTCTGAGTTTTCTTACTTTAATATTCACAACGATAGCATTCTCGAGTTTCATCTTCAGGCAGTTTATACAGCTTCCTTCCGTTTCCGAGTAAAGGACTGCGGGCATTTTCTCTCTCCCTTTTGCATCAGCTCTCAGTTTGTTTCTTCTTAACGTATGAAAAAAAGACAGTAAACTCCCTTATTCCCTGCCCAATACATCTATAGTGGCGCTTGCCCTCAATGCTCTTATAGCTTTTGAGTGTGTGAGGGGTGAGAGTTAGTAGGCGAAGGGTTGAAAGGAAAGGACGATTTTGAGTTTATGGGCGGAGGAGGGTGAAAAGAAGGATAAAAGGGGTAGGAAAAGACTGAGTATGTGCGTCTGTCTGTGGATGGAAATTGGAGGGTTGAGAGGAGAGCTTTAGTGTATGGGTGAAGGTAGGTGAAGAGAGGGGTATTAGGGGTAGGAAGAGCTTGAGTGTATGGGTGAAGGGGGGTGGAAAGGGCTGTAAGGGGTAGGAAGAGTGTGTGTGGATAGGAATTGGAGGGTCGAGGGGAGAGGAAGGTGGGCGGGGAGGCGTGGGCTGCTGGGGACACTGACTGAGGGAGCAGCGGTCTGGGCGAGGGATGGGCCGGGGTGACTGACTTCCCCCTCGACTCAGCCACCTGGGACTGGTCTGGCAAGGTCACTCTCTGCTGCCCACCTTGCCTTGTCCTCTCTCTCTCTCTCTCTCTCTCTCTCGCTCGCTCGCTCTCGCTCTCTCTCTCTCTCTCTCTCTCTCTCTCTCTTTTTCTCATATTACATGCACTCCCGCGTGAGGTCAAGAGGGACTACCAAGGAAAAAACGCCAAGTTCCCGCGAAGTGAGGGCAGTGTTAGGCGGTGTTTTTGGTACGCCGGGTGCTCCATCTCCATCGTGGTGTGGCGTGGAGGGGAGCTGGTGGATGGGAGTGTTAGGGAAGAAGGAGAAAATGGAGAGAGGGAGTAAATGGAACATGGCAGGGAAGTGAAGGGAGAGAATGGGTTGTGGTGAGAGTAAGCGGAAGGCGAGGGGGCTGTGATGGCAGGTGGGGGGCTGGGATAAGGGAAAGGAAAGAGAATACGGGACATGGCAAGAGAGCTAAGAGATGGAATGGGGTTGGTGTGGATGGTGATGGAGAGAAAAGAGGAAAGAAAGAGTGAAAGTAATAAGGTCTGTGGTCAGCCCGATGCAAGAAATAACACGGAACGGAGAATTATATCAACACAGGAAGAGTATCTGGTGTCATCTCACCACTCCATCTCTCCCATAGTACTTGACTGAGCCCTTTATTGCATCAGTCCATGTATATCATGCGAAGAAGTCTTGCAGCAGAGGAAGAATATATCTCTGCACCACACAGCTCCTCCTCCTTCTCCTCTTCCTCCTCCTCGTCAGTACTTGGCCCACCACTCTATCACATCATCGCGGCTTGCGTTGCCATGTGTCGTCGCCGCTTATCCTGTCTTACCTGTCACCCCCGGATGTGCACCACCTCCTTGCTGCCTGAGGGTTCTTGGCTGCCTTCCTACTGCCTGTATTATCATCGGCTGCCCCCAGGTGGTGCTCGACTTTTAAGCTCATCAGATATTCAATGACGAACCAGCCCGAAATAAGCCCCTTGTTATTGATTGAGGACGGTAAAGGCTACCGTGCCACCGTCTACCTGCCGCCGGTTGTATTCACGTAATATTTCATCAGCCTTCGGCCAGTTCTCGGCGTGTGACCTACATCTTCCGCCTAGGCCAGGGACGCGCGCTTTGTGAAGGCCACACACAGAAAACTATACTTTGTTTTTATTCAGCAAGTAATGATTTCAGAGCGGATACATTGATTCCCAGTGTTTGCTTGCTTTACACTGAATGAGCCGACATATCTTTTTTCAACATTTTTTTTTAGAGCAATGTGACGATGTGAACTGCATCTCGTCATGCTTCCGGTTAGATTTTTATGTGCAAACGAGTATGGAAAAGGTGCCGATTGACATAGATGTTCTGTGTGATATGCAGGTTAATCAAGAGTAATTAAACATTTTCGTGACGTGTGGTGGTTGAAAATTACACCATGCACGTATGGCCTTTCCCGTTACCTCTTCTGCCCCGCACACCACCCAGATGTCATTGCAAGTTCACGGTTAAAAAAGTTTGGTGGTCCTGATGTCATGACTTTCCAACATTCTTCACCTTACATACCTTCTCCATTTGCTCACTCCATATATGTCCCTTTACTGTCCACTTCTACTCCGCTACAAGCTCAGGGTTCAAGTTTGGTTATGATGTGTTGGCTGTCCCCCACCACTCTATTTCTGCATTAATTTACTT
The DNA here is from genome assembly GCF_024679095.1 of Eriocheir sinensis. Classification (NCBI taxonomy): domain Eukaryota; kingdom Metazoa; phylum Arthropoda; class Malacostraca; order Decapoda; family Varunidae; genus Eriocheir; species Eriocheir sinensis. The sequence continues at coordinate 24,669,689 of NC_066516.1, forward strand.
CTCGTTAATTCAAAGGCCCTCCATAGCCCCCCCTGACAACGCTGTTTGATTATTCTGATGCGCTGGCTTTCCTACTCCTCCTTGTGTCTCTCCCGTCGACACCGGTTGCTGGCTCGCCTAATCCTTGACCCTCATCCGCTGACATATTGCTGTGGAAGAGATAGGAGAGCTGAAAAATTATGCCTCATTCACTAACGCATCATGCCACATAATGACCCTAGCCGCGTGAGCTTATAGTGGCTTAGGTTCAGTGGCTTCGCTGGTGCCTCTACTCAAATATAATATTGTTCGCGGGTAATTTTCTAAGTCATTTCACACCTCTGATGCCGCTACGCCTTCAAGCTCGAGTGACGTGTAATCTCCGTATAATTTAGAAAGTGTAGCGAGACTTTTGGGTGTGGGTGGATGGCTGGGTGTGGGTGTGGATGTGTGTGTGGGTGTATATATGGTTGGATGGGTGGGTGGGTGTTGTGTCGTGTTGTGTTGTGTTGTGTTGTGTTGTGTAAAGCTGCCTCGATGAGCTTTTCTTAATCAAAATTGTGTAATTAAATGTCAGTATTGAGCCTCCGTGTCCCTCTTGTTCCTCTTGTCTGCGTGGTCTCGAGGGGAAAGTGTGCGAAGTCGGGAAGGCTGAGTTGGAGACGTGTTGCAGGGGGAAGCTCGGAGGTCCTCGCCATGATAGGAAGTCAGGTTTGAGAAGGAGGAGGAGGAGGAGGAGGGTGATGGGCGTCGTCTCCTGTCTGGTTCCCTGGCCTCCACTCACCCTTGCAGTGTTTCATGAGTGTATGTAGTTCACTGACCAGGGACACCCACACGAACCTGACTGAGCGATAGATAACGTGTAGCAATACCAGAGTCACCCCTCAAAATTATAAATAGAAAACGATGACCTGGTTTGCGCATCCGTCATTCTCGACAACAAACAGGAAGACAAACAAACAGACCAAATATTAGCGTTCCTGTAATTCCGAGGCGAATGTTAATATTGATGATGAGGATGATCCAACCTGACGTCTGTGTTTGCGTGCGTGCGTGCGTGTGTAGCTAAACTTTCACTTTTCTTGGTGTGTTAACCTTCGGGATAATCTTGAAATCCAAACCCCGCGTCCATACAGGTTTCCTTGCCGCCTGGGTTACCTGTAGCGACCCCTGCTGGAGGCTGCTGCTGGGGGGACGGGGGGGGGGAGAGGGGAGAGGGAGGAGGCTTATGTACGGTCCATGTCAGTCAGGCACCTCTTTCTTCATTATTATTAGTAGCAGTAGTAGTAGTAGTAGTAGTAGTAGTAGTAGTAGTAGCAGCATCCACAAAATTAACTTCGAATGAAAAAATAAACTACAACTAAAAAAGATACTTGCGATGTTAGACTCATTTGATGTTAATTATTTCCTTAGTGATTGAACAAGGAGGGGAAGAGATGGGGAGAGGGAACATGGACATACAGGTAGGCTAAGGGAAAGATACCGTAGCGAGGGGTGAAGTATGACGATAAAATAGGTCAGGTCATGTCAGGTCAGGTGAGGAGGGGCCACGAAGAGAGAAAGAAAGATGAGAGGAAAGTAAAAGATCACGATACCCTTATAGAGAGAGAAAAAAATATATATACTTACTGAAGAGGAACGAAATCAAGAGAGTGAAGCGAGGGGAGGAAGGGAGGAAGGAAGGGAAGTTTGGTGGTGAGAGGAAAGTAAAAGATCATGGCACCCTTACTGAGAAAAACTGTTTATACTGAAGAGGAACGAAGTCAAGTGAGTGAAACGAAGGGAGGAAGGAAGGAAGGGAAGCGTGGTGTGTTATGCTCGTGCCACTACACAGATGGGAGGTTATTAATCACCCACACCTGCTGGCAGAGACCCAGGTGTGGAGGGAAGACGTGAGGCAGGGAGGGGGGCGGGGAAGGAGATACTGGCTGTACTGGGAGGAGACGAAAGGTGGAACGATGATGGAGTGCTGAGATAGGTGAAGGGGTTGAGAGAGAGAGAGAGAGAGAGAGAGAGAGAGAGAGAGAGAGATGGGCATAATATTATAATCTACATGAATAATGATCGTAAAATAGACATAATACGATAGATAAAAGGATTCAAATAAGGAACGGGGAAAAGAGAGAGAGAGAGAGAGAAAGTAAAAAAAAAAACCTGTTTGCCACATCACACACACAAAAAAAAAAGTGACGCTGTGTTATTTCGTCGAGTCAAGATGGATTGAAAAAATGTATCACTCTTTTTTTTTCTCTTTTTTTTAACTGTTATTCTTCGACTTTCATCTTTGGCGAAGCGTGCGTTGATGTTATTTTTGCCACCCGCGCTTGCTCTCTTGTCACGGTTACCTGAGATTCTGTTCCGCACGGCTCATTCATTAATTCCGAGCACAGGTGTTGATTAATTGCCGTAGCCCAGTCACTCACGCACTCACTCGCTCACGTTTGTTTTTCATCGGTGTTTTTTTTTTCTGTCTTTTTGTCTCCTATTCTTTATCTCTTTTCCTGACACCTCCACCTCTTCCTCTCTTTCCTTCTCCTCCTCCTACTCTTCCTCCTCCTCTTGCGCCAGCTTGTTGTCTGGTATATTTTTTTATCTCCTCGTCCTTCTCCTCCTCCTCCTCCTCCTCCTCCTCCTCCTCCTTGTGCATGCTTCTGTTTTCTGGTATTTTTTCATCCCCTCCTCCTCCTATTTCTCCTCTTCCTCCTCCTCCTCCTCCTCCTCTTGCGACATGGCCTCTGTTTTCTGATTTTTTTTTATCTCCTCCTGGTCTAGCATTTTTTTGGTATTTTTTTATCTTCGCTTCCTCCTTCTCCTCCTCCTCCTCATATTCTCTGTAGTTTTTTTTTTTTTTTTTTAGTCTCCCCCTTTTCCTCAATTCTCGCCCCCTCTCCATGTTTTTTTTTTTCTCTCATCATCAGTATATATGTATGATTCTCTCTCTCTCTCTCTCTCTCTCTCTCTCTCTCTCTCTCTCTCTCTCTCTCTCTCCCCCCCCCCTCGTCACGTCGCTGGTCCCATCACGCATGTGTCAATATACTGAAGTTCACCCTTTCCTTCCCTCCTTTATACCTCGTTTCCTTTCTCCTCCGTCCTTGCTCTCTCTCTCTCTCTCTCTCTCTCTCTCTCTCTCTCTCTCTCTCTCTCTCCATTAACACATTTTCTGCTCCTTTCTCTTGTCGCACTGCTCCTTCCTTTATTTCTCCTGCACCTGTCACCCTCTTTTTCTTCCTCCTTTTCTTTCGTTACAACATTTACATTATTTCTTCCGTGTCCCGTCAGCTCTCTGTCTTTCCTCTTATCTTCCACCATTTCCTCATTTCTTTCCCTTAGTTTCTTGTTTCTCTTTTTTCTTTCTTTTTCTTTTACTTTCTGGTCCATTTATCTGTTTCTGTTTTTTTTTTATATTTCCTTCCTCTTTTCCTATCATCTTTTTTCTCTACATTCTCCTTTTCTTAGTTCCCATAATTCCTTTTCCTCTTTTCTTCCCTTCTTCCTCTTATTTCCCTGTTACTCTTTCACGTCTGTTTGTTTCTTTATTCTTCTTCTTTATCTCTTCTTATTGTCTTATTTTCTACATTTGTGTCTTCTTCGTTTTAAGTTCCCTTTCCTCTGATCTACTCTTTCCTATTTCCTCACTCTTCTATCTATCATCGACCTTCTTCCTCCCCTCTCCTTGTTACTCTCACACGTCTTTCCTCGCCTCCGCACACTTATGTCACTCCCGACACTCTCCACCTTCCTTCCTGTTTCCTCTCCTCCTTTCCTTGTCCTTCATTCCCTTCCTTCCTCGCCCCTTCAAACTTCTGTCACCTCCCTCTCTCCTTCCTTCCTGTTTCCTCTTCTCCTTTCCTTGTCCCTCATTCCCTTCCTTCCTCGCCTCTTCAAATCTTCGTCACCTCCCTCTTTCCTCTTTCTTCCTTCACCTTTTTCTCCATCACCTCCAAACTCGCGTCCTGAAAGAGCTTTTTTTTCTGGTCGTTGCTAAGGTGAATGGTGTGTGTGTGTGCGTGTGTGTGCGTGTGTGTGTGTGTGTGTGTGTGTGTGTGTGTGTGTTTTGCAGCCTCTCTCTCTCTCTCTCTCTCTCTCTCTCTCTCTCTCTCTCTCTCTCTCTCATATCATATTTTTTTCATTCCTTGTTCTTTTTTTCTTTACCTCGTTCATCTGCTGATGCTCTCCTCCTCCTCCTCCTCCACTTCCATTCTTTTCCTAATAATTACTTTTCATTATCATCTTCACCAGCCTCACCACCATCACCATCACCACCACCACCACCACCATCATTACCAAGAGCCTCCCGTTTCGCCTCTCGACCAATATTCTTGATGGCGCCCCGTGACTTTTTTTTCAGTCGGCAAACTCCTCGCGCCGCTTTCACGAGGGAGATTGTTAAAGACCGTTGCTGAGCGCTTCGGGAGCCAACCTTAGCGTCGGCGTCACCCTTCATGAGTCACATCCTGCAGCAATCGTGGTGGAAACTCGGCTCCTGCGTCTTTAGTGGAGTTGGTTGTCTTGTGTGTCTTGTCTGTGCGTCTCATTACACCTAAACAACGTCCTTGCTTGAGTTGGTTGTCTTACTTCTCTGAGATAAATAGATTGATTGGGGGATGAACGGAGAGATAGATTGGTAGATAGACAGCTAGGAAGATAAATAGGAAAAGTACAAGTGGATAGGTAGATCAATAGCTAGATAGATGAACAGGAAAGTACATAGGTAGATAGATAGATAGACAGCTAGAAATATAGAATAGGAAAGTATTTAGGTAGATAAACAGCTAGAAAAGTGAATAGGGAGAAGTAGATAGGTATATATGCAGCTAGAAAGATGGATAGATGGATAGATTGATAGATAGATAGATAGATAGATAGATGAATAGATAGACAGAAAAAGAGACGCTGAGATTCTTCATGCATATAAAACGAAGCTAATCACATTATAAAAATTTCATCAGTGACCTTCTACCCAGCGTTCCGAGGTCCCCTTTCTCGTCACGTCAGGCTTAGGAGGAGGGACAGGAGGAGCTCTTCTCATTCCGATAACCTTTCATTCATTCTTTCTACCCCGTCGAGTATATAAGTTACGTAATGGCCCGCCGCCCTGTTCCCTGCGAGCCCATAGTAACTTGGCACATCAACGTCGGGTGTCGCGCGTGATTTGTCGTCCAGCCGATGTGTGTGTGTGTGTGTGTGTGTGTGTGTGTGTGCGGCCCGGTAAATCAGTCCGAACTTTGATATTCTTGTCAAATGGACTCAACAGTACTGGTATTAAATACAGATGTGCTGAGAGGGAGGGGGAGCTGTTTTTTTTCCTCCACTGCTAAAGAGAAGGGAATATTACGAGAGAGAGAGAGAGAGAGAGAGAGAGAGAGAGAGAGAGAGAGAGAGAGAGAGAGAGAGAGAAACAAAGTTGTGACGATCAGGTGATGAAGTGATTCCTTGGACCTCTTCATGGGGGTGAGGGCAGAGTGGGCGGCTGGTGATAAAGCAGGCGGGTAGGCGGAGGAGAGTGGCTAGGCGGTGTGAGGTCGTGGCCTCCTGGGTCATAGTACGCAGCGCTCTCCCTCTCAAGGATACCTTTGAAGCAGACCCGTCATCAAGAGGCAACGAGTAACGACCCGTCATCATCCATGAATACAGAGCCGCCAGTCGCTCGCCCCCGGCGCCAGGCAGCCTCCGGTGCTATCAGAGCAGCAGCCGTGAAGGGCAGGTAGCCGAGTGCGACTCACTGGCGGACGAGATCAATTACTTGAGGTGGTGACTCCTGCACGAACTGTCGGTGTGTTGCTGCTTCATGCAGCCTCGCCATGCACACCTCACAACCTCTCAGCCGCCAACTTAGGGTCTAGCCCTCACTAAAAGGCTTATTGTTTTGAGGCGGGAGGTGCAAGGCTGCATAGTTATCTGGGGCTAGGCGGGGAGGCCCTGTGCAGCACCTCAGGGAGACACGCCTTGCACCGCCTGACTGTCACACGCGACACCACATCGCACACGATGATCACTAGCAATTTGCCTCCTGTTTCCTCCAGCGTCCTGTCTCCTGAACTCTTTGTCTCGAACACTTGTGACCTACCATCACCTTGAAAGTGCCACACCCTTCAGCGTGAACTATTGACATAAATAAGGTCACCACCGCAACCATTACCGCCACCGTCATAACCACCAGAAGCCGCAATAATACTACTGTTATAGTACTACCACCGCCACTCCCTAGCGCCACCACCACCACCAATAATAATAACAATAGTGTTGTTTTCATTTGTCTTCAGGTAATTGCTAACCTGTTTGTTTTCGTTATATTTGCTGCGGTGATTTCACATCCTGTACTTCCTGTTGTTTTTACTCTCAGTGGCAATTGTTGTGGGTTTGTGAACACCGACACGCCACCCTGACTTTAGTACCGGCAATTCTTTTTTACTCCATTTATACTCCTTCCTCGATCAATACTCTCACCTTCCAGTTGGCACGCAAATATTTTTGAGTGCGTTATTTTCATCTGCCACGGAAAGGAGGCTCCGAAGATTGTGTACCGTATTAATGGAGTGATATCTGTGTGTAAGGGGGGGGGGGGGGGTTGATGGTGCACGGGTGATCCATTTTTGGTAATCTCATCTATAATATCCATTTGTGATGAGTACGTATAGTCGTAACAGCCATGCATTCATCTGTCCCTGCACTGCGGTCCTTCGTCTGGGCCCCCTTCATCGGTGGTGGCGGTGTATTCCATCCCGCCGATGATTTCCCAGACACTCTCGTCAGACAATCTCGTCCTACGCAGATTTCCTCTGTGGCTCATTATCATCATGTCCACCCTTTTTCGTTACTATGCCCTGTCCTTTTCCTCTCTTGCCTCTTTCATCCTTACTTGTCTTCCTCCTCCTCCTCCTCCCCCACCCTTACCTGCACCTTGCTTTCCTTCCTTCTCCTTTCTCCTCCTTATACCCACACTTTGTTTTCCTTCCCCGTGTTCGCCTTCTCGTCTCCTCATCCCTTCCTTTCTCCGCAAGAGAAAGGGCGACTAAGTATGCCTGTTCTTATATACCTGAGCACGTAGCCTCCCTCTGCATGCCTCTGCCTTCCAGTTGTGGCCCCACCCTGCAGCCCCTGAAAAGTCTTAAGTGCTTGCCTTGGGCGGCCTCGGGGGCAGAAAGGAACACAGCCGCCCGTCCTCTCCCCGCCAGGCCTGCGTAACTCTTCCGACCTTGCACTTTATTACTGCCACTGAGTTTTACGGACTGCAGGATTACGTATTGCCTCAATAAAGTGTCCCTCGGAGCCTCGCGCCCTCAGTCTCCGCCTCGGTGACTCCCAGACTCACCCACAACTTTGAGAAGACATAAAATCGTCACTGATGTGTTTCCCCTGACGGAGCCCGTGACGTGCAGGCCCTTCCGGGAACTGATGCAGGCGAGTGAACAGAAAAAGTCTCTTATCAGCGGCACTGGACGGCACCACCCGCGGCTGTAACGAACACCGCACTGCTGCAGTGTTCGGCTTGGTGCCAACTCGGCTGCGTCGGACATGCACACCGGCAGAAATACATATTTTTATTAAGATGTGGGCAGCTCAAACATAAACAACTGTCGTGGTGGTAAATGTCTTCGCGGGGTGTGCCTGGCGGGGCGGGGCAGCGAAGTGTTTGCGTTGAGGTTCCCCCCCCCCCGCGAGGCTGCAGGCTGTGCTGAGGGACCAAACCTGTGACTGCGGCATCGGAAAGCCCCAGCGGGAGGCGGCGCCGGGCTGCTCAGTGGGGCCTCGGCTCACACTCAGCCGCCGTTATTACCTTCCCAAGAGGCGCGCCGCGTGCTCCTCGTCGGCTTATTATCTCACTCCACCTCAAGTTTTCCCGTGCTCTACAAGCCCGTCGGAAATTTGTTTCTTTCTCGTTCTCATTTGTGTTGCTCATTTCACATCGGCGCTAACCTGCCTCGAGGAGTCAAGGCTTTCATCAGCACAGCGGCCGGGAAGTGTTTTATGTTCCCCCTGAAGGCTGGCTCCGGCATCACTGCATGTACTTTCATCCCGTCATTAATGAAAGATCAATAACACAGCAAACTTTTGGGGCACTTGCTTTGAAGGGATCATATTATACTTGTTTACTCGGCATTATTCCGCTAGAAAAAATACCAGAGAGAGAGAGAGAGAGAGAGAGAGAGAGAGAGAGAGAGAGAGAGAGAGAGAGAGAGAGAGAGAGAGAGAGAGAGAGAGAGAGAGAGAGAGAGAGAGAGAGAGAGAGAGAGAGAGGAGAGAGGATAAAAGAAAGGGAAGGAAGGCAGGTTAAAGCAGGAAGAAAGGATAAAAGAGGGGAGGAGTAGGTAAGGGTCGAGGGGTGTGAGGGAGGGAAGCGGGAAGGGGATGCGTGATTTGGACAGCTGTTACGTTGTTGGTTTAGTGTTAAGAAAATGAAGGGAACGTCTCACTGTGATGGATATAGTTAGCCATACTACTACTACTGCTATTACTACTGCTGCTACTATAAATACTACTACTGTACTACTACTACTACTACTACTACTACTACTACTTCCACCACCACCACAACACCAACGTTATCCCTACTCGAGCTGTCGCCACCTCTTCTGTTCATTTGTACCCGACCTTAAAATCTATATCACCCGGGCCGGAGCGGGGCCGAGGAGCAGCCCGGCGCAGGTGCCTTGCGTGTCGCCGTGCGTGTGTGGCGCCGCTGACTTGGTGACCTGCCGCGTTGAGTGTCTCAAGTGGCCGAGGGGAAGGAGCCAAGGGTTGTGGGTGCTGCTGCTGCTGCTGATATGAGTTCGGCCAGACAGTCAGCGTCACTAACAGACTCACAGATGCATGGGAGAGTACTTGAGCGCACACACACACACACACACACACACACACACACACACACACACACACACACACACACACACACACACACACACTCATATCAAGGCGCACTACCACTCAAGGAAGACCTCAGCACTCCAGGGCCAGGCTCGGGGTGGGGAGGTGTGGGTTGCAGTATACCAGATGTCGCGCCAGGCCTGACGCTGAGAAACATCCTCGTTCAGCCGCGAAACTGCGACTGTACGTTACCTTGGTGTGCCGCTCGCTTTGTTGTGGAGGAGGAGTCGAGTTTATTTATCGTCCCCAGGCATTTTCATACCTTTCAGTGCATCTGCAGTAAGCGAGCCATGCAGAGTACCGCAGCACGTGTGTGTCCGTAGCCATCTTTAATGTCTTACCATTAGGTTTCCGCAGCTCGTGACAACAGCCTTGAGAAGAGCGTCAATGCTGGAGTGGGAGGGAGAGGAAAGAGGTGAAGCCAGAGAGTCAGGAAGGACCCGGGACGAAAAAAAAGTTAACAGGCTTGAGGAAAGTGTCAGTTTTGAAATGGAAGAGGGAGAAAAGTGAGATGAAAGTTCTGAGAAGGACACAGAATGAAATGTTGAAGAAGACTGATGAAATAAGAAAAGCTCTCAATTATGGAATGAGAGAAAGAAGGAGAGGTGAGGAAAGTGTTGGTAAAGACAAAGGACGAAAGAAAGTGAAACAGGGGGTTAAATAGAGACTGGGAACGGTCGTATCGCAGAACACCAGACAAACCGGGAAAACGAGGCTTCCACGAAAAACAAGAATTGAGCCAATGTTTTCGCACTCGCTTTTCTAGTCTGATCTCAAAAGTCATTGGAAGCCCAGGTGAAGGACGCTGCAACCAACACTGTAAGAGGTCGCCGAGGATGAGGTGCGGAGCGGTTATTGAGTATTGGGGCATTTGGGGGGATGTATTGGGACGTGTTCTTGGATAGGGATGCTGAACAGGAACAGGGATGCAGGAGGATGTGTAGCAAACTTAATGAAGCGTTGCCGCAGCTGAGGCGAAAGACGTTATCAGGGGAATGCAGCTCGTGTGTGACATATTAAATATTGATGTTCCAGCACGCCTGAATGAGTGCCTCCCCGTCTCCACTGCCGCTGTGTGTGTGTATGTGTGTGTGTGTGTGTGTGTGTGTGTGTGTGTGTGTGAGAGAGAGAGAGAGAGAGAGAGAGAGAGAAAGCTTGTTGGTGTTCGTGTTTGTGTAGATTTAGCATCACGAAATATATCCGTGTTTTGCTCTGGAATATACGAGTTGAAGATTTATGTAGCACGCTTTATATCTTTTGCTGTATCTTTACATTGTTCCAAAAGATAATTTGTGTTAATGTATTAGAATTTACATGAGAACGAAGGCAAAATAAGTTAAAAAAAAAAGTTATGATAATCCTTTCCGTGTTGTATTCCAGAGAAGTGACCGCTCTGGAGGGAAGAGCTAGAGTTTCAAGGAACTGTTTGAATGCCCAGATTACTCCACTTTTTAGCTCCGAATAATGAGCCTCAACATAAATATATAAATAATAGCCGCTACTCTCGTTAGGATAATGAGCCTAAGCGTGCGGGAAATACCTTACATGCGTGTCGAGAGTGAATTTGATAGGTAGTGCATATATGTGTTGTTTCGCTTACTAATGATCATCAGTTAATCTGTTCCAGAGAGAGAGAGAGAGAGAGAGAGAGAGAGAGAGAGAGAGAGAGAGAGAGAGAGAGAGAGAGAGAGAGAGAGAGAGAGAGAGAGAGAGAGAGAGAGGAGGGGGGGGGAGTTTTTCATGCATTTCGCCATCATCAGCTTGCGAGTCGAGCCCGCTAAGAGGACATCATTCAGGCGCTAATGAACGGAGGTAATGGGTGCAAATGTCGCTCTCGGGGGGAAATAAATTAACCAAAATTACGCACAGCCTTGCATGTTATTTTAATTAGCAATATGTAAATGAGAAATATCCCCGACAACTAATCTCATTATCGTTAACGGAGTCCAGGAGCCACCAGTGTATTGGCGGAAGCTGTAATGTGTGTTGGTATTGTCAGGTCCTGGCATGGGCGAACCGCTGGCTTGGCTTAATAACTCCCTTTTGTGTTATTCCCAAACCCCGTGTCGTCGAGAGCATGAGTGTGATGGGTCTCGGGGGCCGCGGGAAGGGTCGGTCTAGCGGGGACACTCGAGGTGGGCGAATCCATGCACCGTTACGTGTTTGTACTTTATATCACGCCGTGTTCTCCCCGCCCCTCCCTTGCCTGGTCGGTCTCTCAGCCTGGCCTTCCTCAGCACACTTAATTAATTTGTTCTTTAAGGCCTAGTGCAGTATGACGTTCTGATTAATTACCCCAATGTTTGTTTTCTTTTACCCATTCATTATTTCCTGTGTTTAATTTATTAGCATGCATCGTTCAACTTTTACTTCGTGGAATATGCATTTGGTTTGGCATGCAGCTCCCGCCCACCGTCAGTCAGAACCAGTTATATTGTCATTAATTAACAGCAGGCACGGATTGAAGGAACAATTCAGTATAACGTTCTGTTTGATTACATCAGTGTTTATTTTCTTTAAACCATTTATCATTTCCCTTGTTTAAGCATCGTTCGATTTTATATTCGCCGAACATTCCTTTGGTGTGGCCTGCGCTTCCCGCCCGCCGCCTGACAGCACCGGTTATATTGTCATTAACAACAGGCTCGGATTGAACGAACAGTGCAGTATAACGTTCTGACTTATTACCTTAATGTTTGTTTTATTTTACTCGTTTATCATTTCCCTTGTTTAAGCTCCGTTCCGTTTTCAATTCGCTTAACATTCATTTGGCGTGGGCTGCACCTCCCGCCGTCAGCCAGAACCAGTTATATTGTCATTACCAGCGAGCCGAGCACGGATTGGAGGAACAGTGCTTTGGTATTCGTCAACAAGGAAGCCACCGCGTTGCCAAAGTGGGCTGAGCCTTTGCGGGACCAGTAGACAAGTTTTTGTTTGCCTGCCTTGTACGGAAATCACACCCCTCGCGGGAGAACTATCCGCTCGTCTTACTGCTTCACGCGGGAATGCTGTGATCCTTGAACTTTTTATAGAAACGGTCGGACGAGCAAAACAGATTATAGTTAAGTGACACCTCGACCCGGATCTCGGTAATCTGAAGTGGGTGAGGATAGACAGCGCGGCCAGGCAAGGAAGACTGTCCCTTGAGTGTGTGTGTGTGTGTGTGTGTGTGTGTGTGTCACGGGGTGGGTAACAACTGCGGGATTCGTGGTCGGACACTAGGCCAAACAAATAAAACTGGGTCGATGCAGTGCTCTTTACAAAAAAAAAAAAAAAAATTACAGTGGTTCTCCCTTTCATGTGGTCGTATTTTGTTTGTTCTGAATACGCACCGAGTCGCAGAGGCAGAGGGAGAGGCATCATTATTATTACGCAGTGGACTGGCTAGCAATTTTTTTTTTAGTTGTTACGTGGAAGCCGTGGACGAAGCAATGCGGGGCTCGTCGGACAATCAATACAGCTTCCGATGGTGACCAATACGCCGGCGGCCACAACGGATGCGAGGCTTGGCGGCGATGAATAATTATAGCTATTTTTTTCGTGTAAGAATGTACATAGAGTATTTGTTGTGCGTCATAGAGAGAGAGAAAGAAGATGAAGAGGGAGAGGAAGAAGATGGAGAAGAAGAAGATAAAGAAGAAGAAGAAAAAGCAGAGAGATAGAGAGAACAAGAGAATGCAACATACACAAATAAAAGCGGAGATATTGAACACATTGAGGTAAGAGAGAAAGAAGATGAAGAGGGAGAGGAAGAAGATGGAGAAGAAGAAGAAGAAGAAGAAGAAGAGAGATAGAGAAAGAGAGAATGCAACATACACAAATAAAAGCGGAGATATTAAACACATTGAGGTAAGAGAGAGAGAAAGAAGATGAAGAGGGAGAAGAAGAAGAAGAGAGAGATAGAGAGAAAGAGAAAATGCAACATACACAATAAAAGCGGAGATAATAAACACATTGAGGTAAAACTTATCATTGGAAAGTAAACATTGCCGTCTCGTCCTTCCAGCGTTCACGTTGTGTAGGACTTAAGAGAAAAAAAAATAACGAACAAAAACAGATAAATAAATAACCAAAACAATAATGACTACAACAGCAACAAGGGCATGACCAGTACAGAAAAGCGACAGTGATAGACAATATGAACAGATGAAAATAAATACAGAAAACAATAAAACAACAATATCTACAAAAACAACAGAGGCATGAACAGGACCATGAAGTGAGATAGTATAAAGCCCTCAAAGCCATAACAAATTCAATCCCGCTGTTTGTTTAATTCGATCTGATCTGGGTGCCGCAAAAGGGTCAGGGTGTGTGTGTGGGGGGTGGGGTGAGGGGGGAGGCAGGCGGCGGCGGCACAATCACTTATTTCAGAGAGCATAACAAACGGATCCCGCAGCCCCGTTTTGTTTTGGCTCAGCGCAGGTTGTAATTGTTAATGCTTTTACGCGGAAATGCCTGGATGCAGCTTCCGGGGTGGTGGGGGTTGGAAGAGGGGGGGAAGGGAGTAAGGAGTGGTGAGGGTGGGAAGGCTGAGAGGAACGGTCGGGAGCTATGGTACACTCAGTCAGCCGAACAATTTTAAATTCTAATCTAGTCCAGGGATTGATATAAAAGCGCTCGAATAACATACACTATCTGCAGTTAACTATACGTCCATTCTCTCCAGCTTTCGTTCACGTTCCATTCTGCCTTTCATACGGAGACCGACGGTTTGGGGGAAACAGTATCTAAAATAGCCTAAATCCTAACCCAGAGTATGAATGACTCTGAGCACGGTCGGAAACACACGCTACATACAGGTAAAAATATCAATTTCATCTATTTTTCGCTCATTTTCTATTCCATCTCACAAGGAAGAGGTCGATAGTCGCCTGATTGTGACTGATTTGTCTTTTTAATAACCCGTTTTTCAAGGCGTGGTCTGCTGATTTTGATGTTTCTTTTTACATATCACTTTTTATGACTGAGCTTGTAACATGTTAACTTTTATATCACTTTCTTACGACGGAGTTTGTAATATGTCGACTTAACTATGAAAATCCAACACTGGTAGCTAACTCCGTCTCAAAACATGGAATTAGAAAGCCAGACTAGCCGCTGAACTTAATGAATACTGATATGATGTTTAAAAATAATCTGGCGAGTTTCTTGAAAGGCTTAAAATTGTCGGGCTTCGCGTTTGAGGTTTGGATGCCGGGTGAGGGTTGGATGCTGGGAGAGGGGGAGGGGGGCGATCCGTGGACACGCCTACCAGGATATCTATTTCAGCCCCAGCTCCGTGTGTTCTTGGGGAATGTCTTTTTTTAACCGGCGTGTATTGGCTCTCGTTGCTGCGTACCCTGTCACTTCTCAAGACTCGTTTTTTTTTTCCTCTCTTCCTCTCTCGTGGATCACTTTTTCTCTTATCTGTTTCTTTCAGTATATCAAGTCTTTCTACGATGTTTACCCTCTTTATCCTCTGCCTCTTTATGCACCTTTTCTCTCTCTCTCTCTCTCTCTCTCTCTCTCTCTCTCTCTCTCTCTCTCTCTCTCTCTCTCTCTCTCTCTCTACTACTCTCTTTTCTTTGCCTTTGTTTTGTTGTTGTTTGTTCTTTGGGATTTTTTTTTTCTTTTTACTATCGTGTATTGGCTTCACTTGCGGCTATCTTGTAACCTCGCCAAGACTTTTTTTTTATTCTCTCTCTCTCGCCTTTTTTATACTCGTACTGATGTTTGTTGGTGCTGTTTGTTCTTAGCGAATGTCTTTTTTTTTACTAGCATGTGTTAACTCTTCTTGTGGCGTACCTTGTCACTTCTCTCATATTTTTTTCTTTTTTTCTCTCTACTCTCTTCTCTTCGCCTCGTCTTTTCTCTGTCTCCTTTCTTCGCCTTCTCCTCGTGCAGTTGCTTTTCCTCTCACGTCGTGGATCGCCTCTTCTCTTATCTGCTTCTCTCAGTATCTCAGGTCCTTTTACGATGGTTATTCTCTTTATCCTCCGCCACTTTATCCACTTTCGCCGCCTCCTTCCTACTTTACGTCTCATCTAAGGACTCTCGCGTGCTGGGTGTTTTCTCTTTGTTTAATTCTCTTTCCTTGTCTCTTATCCCGTGTACGTCCTCCTCCTCCTCCTCCTCCTCCTTACTGTGAACTTTTGCATTCTTCTCCTAAAATAAAACATCCTCATTTTCGGCTATTTCTGAAAAAGCCGTATCCTTCCTCTTAAAGCAATTACTTCCTCCCTTCACTTCCATTCTCCTTCCCATTCTCTTACTCTTCATTTTTTCTTCCTCTTTACCTCTCTCTCTCTCTCTCCATTCTTTTTTTTACCTCGCTCACTCTCTGTCGCTTACTCTATCTTTCCCCATCTCTTTCTCACTCTCTTTCCTTCTCTATTTTTCCCTGCTTCTTCCCTCTTTCTCTCCTTCTATTCATCCATCTCTTTTTCCTTATCTCTTTCCCCTCCTTTTATCCCTTTCTCACTCTTTTTCTTCATTTTTTCCCTCCCTTCTTCTTTTCTCTATTCTTCCCTTCTCTTTCTCCTTCCTTCTCTCCTTCCTTTCATCTAGCCCCTTTTCCTTATCTCTTTTACGTCCTCCATCCTTCCTTCTGCCCTTCCCGTTCTCAGATCTCCCACTTTCCTCCTCCTCCTCCTCCCTCCTCCTCCTCCTCGCACCCTCCTTTCCCCGCAAAACTGTAACCAAGTTCGCATCTTGGCCAGGAAAATTATTTGCCCTGCATGTTCATGGTCATTCTGATTCCTTCCCGTAAGTGTGGGTGTGTGGGTGTGGGTGTGGGTGGGTGTAGGTGGGTGTTAGAGAGAGGTTGTAATGTGGAGCAGTAGGAGGAGAAGGAGGAGGAGGAATGTGTTTGGGTTATTTTCTCATTGAAATGGTATGTGGCAATCCTTATCTGCGTTGAGAGGTGCAGGGAGAGAGAGAGAGAGAGAGAGAGAGAGAGAGAGAGAGAGAGAGAGAGAGAGAGAGAGAGAGGAAGGAAGGTGGGAGTGAAAGTTTTAGAAGGAGAAACACAATTAATTACGTGCATTTTCGAAAGAGAGAGAGAGAGAGAGAGAGAGAGAGAGAGACGCATACCCCGCCGATGATTTAAAGGACACAGATTACAGGTGTGCCTATCACGGTCTGTCTGCCTGAGTCTGCGGAAGGAATGCTAGACAGGTGTGTTGTGTTACTGTCACCTGCGCGGCCTTCTGTCATCCGTCATCCTTGTCTTGTCTACTTCTTTTTCTACCTTTATTTTTCCTCTGCTGTCTACCTTTCCTTCTCTTTATTTCCTTCATTCCTTGTACCTCCATAATTCTGTCTACATATTCCTGTCTATACCTTCGTTTTCTACTTTTCTTCTTTCCCTCCTGTCTATCTTTCCTTCTTTTGTTTTCTTTCCTTTCTTTTATCTCCATTTTCCTTCTTGTCATCTTTCACTCATATTCACTACTTTCCCTCCTTCACCCCCTTTTTTCCTTCCTTCTATATTCTTTTCCTGTCTACGCATTTCTCCTCCTTCTGTCATCTTTCATCTTTCCCTTGTCTTTCTCTTTCCCCCTTCTTGTTTTTGTTTTGTTTTTCATTTCTTTTTCCCATCTCCTCCTCTCCTTCCCCTTTAATTTTGCCTTCTCTTGCATTCTTCCTTTCGCTCCTCGTTCGTCATCTTTCCAAGCATTCTCTCTCTCTCTCTCTCTCTCTCTCTCTCTCTCTCTCTCTCTCTCTCTCTCTCTCTCTCTCTCTCTCTCTCTCTCTCTCTCTCTCTTCCTTTTTCCTTTTTCCCGTGTTTCATTCTGCCTAGCGTCTTTTTTCGTCTCCCTCCCCTTAGCTTTTTGCCTCTCTTCGTTTCCGCATTTATCATCTTCCTTCTCCCTCTTCTTCGTTAGTATTCGTTCTCCTTCCTTCCTCTTTCTCCTCTGTCTTTTCTTCCCCTTCCCTTTCTTTCTCTTCTCATGTTTTGTTTTTACTCTCCTTCCTCTTCTCCTTTCCTTTAGCTCTTTCTTTCTCTTTCCCCGCATTCGTTCTTTTCTCCTTTAGTAGTGGTTCTCTCTTCCTTTCCCTTCCCGATCCTCTTTTCCCCTTCTCATAATTTTTCCTGTCTTTCCCCGCCTTAGACTTTTCCCCTTTCCTTTCGCTCTCTCGTTCTCTCCTCTTTCACGCCCATTACTTTCTCCATTCCCTTCTCCTGTGTCTCATTCCGCTCCCTATACTGCTCCCTCTGGCGTCACATTTCCCTTCTACCTTACCTCTCTCCTGTGTCCCACTCTCTCCCCCTCCCCCTGCGTCAACCTCGTCCACGGCGCACCAGACGGCAATTAGTTAGCGAGACTATGATGACTTTGGCTCGCCGGTCCTCGCTGGTTGCCGCCCCGCCTGCGTCGCTCGCCGTGCGCCCGCTGATAAGACGAGAATTTGGTAATGAGATTCAAATTTGTGTGTAAACTTGTGTGTCCCCTGATTACCTGTTTGCGGATGTGTGTGTGTGTGTGTGTGTGTGTGTGTGTGTGTGTGTGTGTGTGTGTGTGTTAAGAGAGGAATGATGGGTAAGAGTGGAAGATCATTTCAAGGAGGAAGATCGAAGAAGGAAGAGGCCGATCTTTTCTTAATGCTCAAGTAGAAGAGGGGAGTGGTAGGGAGAAAGGGAGGGCGAGGGAGAAGAGGAAGATGGGAGAACGAGAGAGAAAGAGAGGGAGTGGGGAGGCTTCAAATGAGGGAGGAGAACGAGAGAGGAGACCGAGGGAGGGAGTCAGGAAGGGAAGGGGAGACTCAAAACTAGGGAGGAGAGGGAGGAAGGGAGGGTGAGACTTCAGACAAAGAGAGAAGCATCATGATAAAGAAGCGAAGAAGAGTTATCGTTGTAAAAAGTGGATGATACGCGGGATAAGCGAATAAATGAAGGCGATTAACAGTGATGAAGGACTTAATGAGGCGAGATGAATGGAGGGAGAGAAGAATTGAGTGATGACGTTATTATGATCTGCCGTTTTTCTTGCTTCTGTTCATTCTCTTCCTTTTTATCATTCCTGTTCTCTCTCACCTCCTTCTTCCTCTTTTTCTTATCATTTTTTTTCTAACCTTCCCCTTCGTCTCTCGCCTCCTTCCTTCTTTTCTTCTTCTTTTTTTCTTCTCTTCCCCTTCTTCTTTCGCTTCCTTCCTCCTTATCTTCTTTTTTCTCCTCCTCTCCTCCCTCTTCCGTCTCCTTCTGCCTTCTTTTAGTTTCCCTATTTTTCTTTTTTTCTCCTCATCCCCTTCCCTTTTCGCCTCCTGCCTTTTCTTTTTATTCCTATTATTATTTTCTTCTTTCCCCTCCTTCCTCCTCCTTTTCTTCTCCGTCGTATTTTTCTTTTTCTTCGTCTATTACTTTATTTTCCTTCTGTTTTTCGCCCTCCTCCTTCTCCTCCTCCTCCAGCGTTATGCCCCGCTAATCCATGCCGCCGTGTTGGGCCAAGAGGCAGTTTTCAGTCGCTTATCGCTGCGGCGGCTCGGTGTTGCCTGGCCGCGCCGATGCTCACTTGCACACCCTGGAATAGTAAGCTGTGTCGGGCGTCAGAAGGTGCTCATCGTTCTACTAATTCATGACGTTACACATAGTGAGGGGCATTGGGCTTCCACTGAGGGCTGCGGCAGAAGAGTAGGGGGATAGCCCTTGCCTTTATTGCTGTTATAACTTTTTATCGGTAAATGGGACAGACTAGGAGCGTAAATGTTTAAATAAAGCGCCTGTAACACGATAAGGAATTACTCTCTCTCACACACACACAAAAAAAAAAGTAATACACGAGGCACTAAAATTTTTCATAAGATTTATTTTTATTCTTGCTGCCTTTTTTGTTTATTTCTGCGGCCTTTTTGTTATTGCTCGGGCTTTTTGTTATCTTTGTTCATTGCCCTTGAGCTGTTTGCTGTAAGGAAAATGTAGGCTTCATGATACACCCTCCCTGAAAAAAAATATTCAGTCTTACCTAGGATTGGATACCGTGTAAGGAATTAAGCTTGTCTGTTAGCGGGCGCGTACACCCACCCACCGCGTGCCCTTCAAAGGAAACAGATTACTAGGTTTTTCCTGCGTCGGTAAAGTGAACTGTCATCATGGATCTTGATCGTGAGAACGGACGGTTTTTGCTCGCGGCTCGTTGCGGCTCGCCCATGCAGGAAAACACCCGCCCACCCCTGCCTTTCGGAGATTGACGTCAGCATCAGCATCTTCATAAGTAGTAGTAGTAGTAATAGTAATAGTAGTAGTAGTAGTAGTAGTAGTAGAAAGAGTAGTAGATTCTTTCCATGACATTTGGAATATGGCGAAATGTGCGAAATTATAACTGGCAGACGAAATTTCCCCGCTGGACTCTGCTCGAAGAATATTGTCTGTCATTCCTTAGGCTTAATAACCAACAATATTGCGTTTTTGAGAGCTTCCTGCCGGGGACGTGTGGGCGTGTGTGTGCCTGAGGGTTATTGCTTTGACGAGGAGGACGTGAGTGAAGGGAAAAAAAAGAGAGAAGGGCCACGAGAAAGAGAGCGAGGAAAGGAAGCAAAAAGGTTGTCGTGACGCAAGAACAAGATGTGTTAGCATGATGGAGCCATTTAGAGCGTGTTTCTGCTTTTTTTCTTTATAAAAAACGAACAAAATATACACAGGGAAAGATAAATTGTGACGTTCCGTGTTGCCGGGAACCATAAGCACGGGATGGGGCTAAATAATGCAGAGGCGATTGATTTATGGCCCAGAAACTCCCACACGCGAGCAAAAATTCTGTGTGCTCGGAGGCTTGTGAGTTGCGGCGAAGAGGACGTGGAGGCTGGCGAGATAAAGATGGAGGAGCGGCGGGAGAGGGGGAGGGGGTCAAACTAGAGGGGAAGACTGTGTATGCAAGAGCGTTAATATTAATGGTGTTATTGTAATTGTTTGTTATTCTTCATGGTATTATCATTGTTATTGATATTGTAATGATTATTAAATATGTATCGGACTATATAGTGAGAGGTATGAGCCCGTACATTGTTATCATTTTTTTATGGTTCCACTTCTACTACTATTTTACCACTGTTACTACTACTGCTACTTTTTACTACTACTACTACTACTACTACTACTAACTACTACTACTACTACTATTCTAATCTCCAACATCCTTCTCGAACCGAATCAGGCAATACTTATCGGGATCATTAGTGGTCGATATCCGAGTCCTCGGCGCCCTTCGTAATCCCTCTCGAGCCGGACGGGGCGCACTTCCGTCCTTCTCCCCTCTCCCCCCCCCTCCCTGCCCCCCTCGCCCCGCGGTGACCTGCTATAGTCCTGCTAATAGGACACCAATTATCCCCTGAGCCTGCCAGAGAGCCTTCCTTCCTGGCTCGTTACTAGTAAACAAGCCTCACGTTGTTGGTCCACCGCCGGGAGAGAGAGAGAGGCAAGGATGGAGGAGGAGAGGAGAATTAGGAGGAGGAGGAGGAGGAGGAGGAGGAGAAGGAGGAGGTAACGCAGAAGAGAGTAGTTATTCCTCGAGTCCTTGAGAGAAAGTCATCTTCCTTTTTCGTGTGTGAGTCGACCGCCGAGAGACACGGAAGCAGGCGAGGAGATAGAAGAGGAGGAGGAGGAGGAGGTGGTGGAGGTGGAAACGCATAGGAAACTAGTTATTCCTCGAGCCCTCAACAGACAGCCTTCCTTCCTTGCTCTCTCTTTCGTGGGTCGACCGCTGAGAGAGGCACTGAAGCAAGAGAGACGTAGATGGAGGAGCAGGGTGCCGGGGTGCCGGGTCTGGTAACGCCGTGCCAGGCCGCGGGAGGGCTGGTTCGGGCTGGCTGTGCCGTGCCCCGCCCGGCCCGGGGGTCTGGAGGATCAATATTACGCTCGCCGTGTTGTTATCACGCAGGTGGACTCGTTAGTGCAGGTGTGTGCGTGTGTGTGCGAGTGAGTGTGTGTGTGTGTGTGTGTGTGTGTGTGTGTGTGTGTTTGTGTGTGTTTGCGTGTCCACCGCTGCAAATGTATAAAAGTGAACGTGATGACAGTAACAACACGCCCCTGCACCCCACGCCGCCACCCCTCCTTCCTTCCCTTGCTCCTGTGTTAGTGTTTCAGAGCTCGTGTTATATTCTGGGCTCACGACAAACTTTCACGGCGTCGTAGTGTTGTAGTTTATCGTTTGTTCTTTCTTCTGCTTCCTCCTCTTCTTTTTCATTTCTTCTTTTTTTTTCTTCTCTTTTTCTTCGTCGTCGTCTTCTTCTTCTTCGTCTTTTTCCTCTTCTTCTTCTTCTTCTTCTTCTTTTCCTTCTTCCATAATTATCATAATCCCTTTTACGTTTTTGTTCATATTATCCTTTCTTCATCATCTACATCATCATCATCATCTTTTTCTCCTCCTCCTCCAATTGCTCTCTCTTTCCTCCTCCTTCTCATTCTCCTCCTCCTCTCATCATCATCATGATTCTTATTACCTTTTTTTCGTGTCAAGGAGAGCAATGTTCATTTCGTTAGGTTTACCTCCTGACTTTTGTAATATACGAGCATGTCTGCGAATTTCCTCCTGGCTCATATTCTCTCTCTCTCTCTCTCTCTCTCTCTCTCTCTCTCTCTCTCTCTCTCTCTCTCTCTCTCTTCCTTTACTTCCATTTCCTCCTTCCTTCCTTCCTTCCCTCCTTTCTTCCTTCCCTCCTTCCTTCCTTCCTTCCTTCCTTCTTTCCCTCCTTCCTTCCTTTCCTTCCGTCCTTCCCGCCTCTCGTACCTCACTTGAGTTTGTAATAAGCAGTTGATTACATCGTCGACTTTGACTAATGAAAGCAAAGGAGAGACACTGGGTAGATAGATAGATAGATAGATAGATAGATAGAGCGGGAAGGGCGGAAGGGAGTTAAGGGGCCAGCCACGCAAGAGGAAGAAGGAACAAAGTAGTAGTGTGTAAGATGTGTGGCTGAAGGGGAAGGAAGGGAGAGGAGTGAAGAGACGAGAGCAGAGAGGAGAGGGAGGGACGGGACGGGACGGGCCCTGAGCTACACATCTTTAATGGTGGTCGAGGTTTTGGTTGGTGTGGTAGTGGTGGCAGTAGTAGTAGTGGTGGTGGATGTAGGCGGCTGGCTGTGTCGTAGATTGAAAGGACTAGGTGTGTGTGTGTGTGTGTGTGTGTGTGTGTGTGTGTGTGTGTGTGTGTGTGTCAGAGGGGGACGGGTAATGTCTAAATGTAGCGGAAGGGAAGCATTGAGCGAAGACACGAGATTTTAACAATGGTGATGGCAGATAATGAAAGTAGTGGAGATATTGATGCAGGAGGAGGAGGAGGAGGAGGAGGGAAGGAATGAAGGAAGGAAAAGAAGCAGAAGAGGAAAGGAGGCGGAGGAGAACAGGGAGAATTTGAAGGGAGAAGAGGGGAAAAAAATGTACAAGAGGAAAAGAGGAGGACGAAAACGAGGAGTTAAAAAAGGGTAGGAAAAGGAGGAAAAGGAAAATCAAGAAAAAAGAAGAAAAGTGAAAGTAGAAGTAGGAGAAGGAGGAAAAAAGCAGAAGAAAAAAAGGACAAACAAACAAACAAACCCACCTCCCACCAGCAGTACCCTCATCACAAGCACCCTCAGCCCTTCCCACAATACACACGGCGCAAAACACCCCAATACAGGCTGAATGACTCTCCCCTTTACACCTATTTATCAAGGTCGTGTGCAGCCTCGTTCATCAGATGCGCGAGTCCCGGCGAATGGCCCCGCAGAGTGTGAATGTATGTGTGTGTGTATCGAACCCGCAAAACAAACGCCTTCTGTTGATACTCACGTCTTCCTCTCCCGCTGGTACACTGTGGCGCCGCTAGTGGGAAGAACGGAGGATGAGCACGCGAGTCGGCTAGTTAACAAGTCAGCAGAGAGGAGAAAAAAGGAAGGATGCCGTATAAGAAGGGTTCCTCTGGTGTACTGGGGCGCCGTTAGTGGTGAGAACGGAAGCTTAGAGAGTGCAAGTCAGCAGAGAGAAGGAAGAGTGGAAGGATACAGTTCAATAGGGGCTTAGGGGTTGAGGGGACGAAGACAGGATGTGAGACAGCAGGGAAAGGAAAGAAGGGATAAAATATAGAGAGCTAAAATAAAGAGGGAGAGAGAGAAGGAAAAATACATTTCAATAGGGGTTTAGGGGTTGAGAGGACGAAGGAAGGAAATGAGACAGCACGGGAAGGATAAAAGGGAAGGGAGATAAAACAGTGAGGGAGAGAGAGAATCGTTGATGCTGATGTAAGCGAGTCAGGAAAAGGGAGAAGAGAGATAAAAGAGGACTACGTGAGGGCGAGGCGAGGCAGGGAGAGCAAACAAGAGAACGAGAGGCGTGTGATGAGAGAGAGAGAGAGAGAGAGAGAGAGAGCACGACTATAAAGGGAATAAAAGGAAAAACACGAATGAGGGTGAATTGGAAAGGGAGGAAGAACAGGGAGGAGGGATGCAAGGAAATAGGGAAGGAGAGAGAAGAGGCAATGAGAGCGGGGGAGGAAGAGGAAGAGACAACACTGGAATATAGGGAAAGAAAATGAGCAAGAACAAGAGTGAGGGAGAGTGAAGGAGGAAGAGAGAGAGAGAGAAAAAAAAATTGCATTCGTGCGTTTCATACAAGGACGATGAACGGTGAATGTAACGCAGCTTGACGCCCTGCACTACGTTATTCATTATTTATAGCTTTGTTGACGCCTTCGCTATAGCCTACAACCCTCCTGCAGTGTGAACTAAATACCGATGATGTTGTTGTTGCTGTTGTTTTGTGTTGGTATTTTTTTTTAATTCCTGGAGCTCCCCTTCTGAAACCCGGTTGTTGTACGCTTGTAAGAGGGGCTTAGACACACACACACACACACACACACACACACAGACCACCCGAGGCACCACCACCTTTTGTTTTGAACTTTCTAGCTGTTTACTAATTTCCTCTTCTCCCTTGTTTCAGGTAAGCGGTGTTTGGTCCGGACAGCCAATCAGATAAGTTTGTTGCGTCGCGTCTGTTTGAATATTGTGTGTGTGTGTGTGTGTGTGTGTGTGTGTGTGTGTGTGTGTGTGTGTGTGTGTGTGTGTGTAACTACGGATTATGTTTTGTGGTCGTGTGCCTCCCTTCCTCTCTCTCTTTTCGCTTCCCTTCCTTTCCCCTTCCTTCCTTCCCTCTTCTATTTCGTCTGTTGAGAAGGTGCAATGGAGGAAGAGGGAGAAGTATAGAGAGTACATTTTAGCTAGATCATTCCCATCGCACCTTTCCTTTTATTTTTCCTTTCCCTTCCTCTTCCTATCCTTTTTTCTTCACCTTTCATCCTCCCCTTTCCCTTTCCGTTTCCCTTCCTTTAGCTTTCTTCCATTATCCCTCCCGCTAGTGCTGCGTGGCCTCCTTCTCATTTCCCTCTTCCTTTCCTTTCCCTTTGTTCCTTCCCTCTCCCATTCTCTTCCTATCCCCTTTACCTTTCTTCCATTCTACCCTATCCCTTGCTCCTTCTTCCTCCGTCCCGATACGTTGCGTGGCTTCCCGTCAGTCCTTCACTCTGCCTTTTCGTCCCCTCCCTTTCCCTTTCCTCCCTCCCTTCACCCGTCTCATTCCCTCCTCCTCCTCCTCCTCCCTCCCTCCCTCATAACAGCGTTGCGTGGCTGGGTTCATCATAGCCTCCAAACAATAGTATTTGCACGAATTACATAATTATCCCTTGAAATACTGTCACCGAATGGCACGGATAATGTGTGCTGTGGCTATTGTTTTGTTTTTCCTTCGGTGCTGCTGTGGTTTTTCCTCATCACTCTTGTTCCTGTTCGTCGTAGGCTTCATTTACCTTCAAGGAGACAAAATTATATATACCCCTGTGGAAATAACTCATCCGGGCGGGCATAAACGTCACCCCTTCCCACGGCAGTAATTATATCCACAGAGGTATCGCATGCAACCTTTCCCGACTTAATGACCCTAATGCCTCCCCGTCAGGCCATTCGTCACCTTGCTATTGCCCTGCCACCCACCCCCTCATCCTCCATGTGGCCAAAGGGTGGAATGAAACCTGCTCCTCCTCCTTGTCCTCAGGCTTTCCTCACCCGTTGCATTCCCATTCCTTCCAACCCCTCTTCCATGTGGCCAAAGGGTGAAATGAAATCTGGGACCATATTCTCAAACGTTTCGCCCTACCACTCGCTTCTCCCTCCCATCCTTTCCTCCCTGACCATCCTCCTCTCCCCTACAGCATTCCCCAAACCTCCCAACCCTTCCACTCCTCCGCAAGTCTTCCTGCTAACCGCCTTCCTTTTTCCCGACCCCCTTCTATAGTCCAACTCCTCTTCCTAGCAAACCTTTCGCTTCGCCCTCCCATCCTGTCCTCTACACCACTCCCCAACCTTCCTCACTCCGTCCCTGCCTCCCCGCGACCGCCCATCTCTTGGTTAACGATGCTCAAAATTACGGACCTCAAACTGTTTCATCTCAACACATTATTACATTTTTACGGGCGAGAGAGAGAGAGAGAGAGAGAGAGAGAGAGAGAGAGAGAGAGAGAGAGAGAGAGAGAGAGAGAGAGAGAGAGAGAGAGAGATTTAATTAAAAGACCGAGGAAGGGCAAGAAGAGAGGTGCATGCGTCTATTACCATACAAATTCAGCTCTCCCCTCGCCTTATCTTAATTCTGATTGGTGTCCTTCCTTGCTGAACTGACTCCTTTACCGTGGCTCAGTATCCTCCTCCTCCTCCTCCTCCTCCCCCTCCTCCTCCTCCTTCTACAAGCACCCTGCCCTCCTGTCCCCCATAAGATAGAGGCGATAAAGCGGAGTGCCATCAATAGGCCGCCTGTGTGTGTGTGTGTGTGTCGCGGGGAGTGTTGGGTTGGCCAAGTGTGCTAAGTGGTCTGCGTGGCGTGTAATTTCCATCTGTCTGTCTGTCTGTGTGTCCGTGGCTCGTCTTCTCTCTTCTCTCTTCTCTCTTCTCTCTCTCTCTCTCTCTCTCTCTCTCTCTCTCTCTCTCTCTCTCTCGTCAGTACGTTCATCTGTGTTAAAATCCATATACATTATTTTTCGATTTTCTCTCTCCTCCTCTTCCTCCTCCACTCTTTAATTACTCGAGTGGTAAAACATGACTGCTTAGACAAGTAATTCTGCATAATTGGTGAAGGACGTTCTCGTTTATTAAAGCAGTCGTCCCCTTCAGCCTGAGTGAAACGTAACATTCTGAAATAATTTTAGTCTCATTAATGTGAATTTAGCTATTTTTAACGCCACTTTAAAGATTTCCTCAGTCTTTTTTAAGAGCCGTGCCATTTCGGGACAGTGAACACTTTGAATCGAGGCCTTATTGCAGCTTTCTGCCTCATGCAGCACTTTAACTGGATCACAGATTTGTTCTCCGCCACGATTCGCAACCAAAAGTTCTGCAACACGCTGTCCGACACTGTGTCCAGGCTGGGCTAATAGTGCACGGCCTGACGCCCCCGAACAGCCAACTGACAGGCACTGAGGACGCTCTGCCTCCGTTGAAGCGTGAGGGACGCCGGAAACACTGAGCCTCTGTACCGGCAAAGGGGTGACATACTTTTTCCTGGGGCTGCGAGCGTGGAAGAACTTTTTTGTGAGTGTTCAGGGTGGGATGGAGGTCAGCCTATGCAGGTTTATTGTTTGTTGGAAATAAATTGGAATCCTGAAATACTAGACTCCCCTCGCCCAGCCTCAGCCGTGCAGGTGCTCGTTACCAATGCAACGGCGGCCGATCAAACTTTCATCGGGGACGAGATTACTCAGCCTCCGCCCCCCCACCTGCCGCCGGCCACTCTCTGGGAAGGGGGTGGGGGGCAACAGGGGCTTTCTGAGACTCATTAATAAATCAGCCTCATCGCATGGCACCGATGGATATTCGATATGCCGGAGGAAAGTTTCGAAAATTGAACTTTTATATTTATCAGACTCGCATCACGGAGATTTATTATTGCGGATATTTTTTTCTTTAATCCTTGGCTGGGACTCTGCAGATGGGGACATATTGGTGACTCCGCTAGGGCTTCATGTCATCAGGCGAAGTAGGAAAGGGTTGCTGATGGAGGAGTAGGAGGAAGAGAAGGAGGAGGAGGAGGAAAAGATGAAGAAGAAGAAGAAAATGGAGAAGAAAAAGAAGAAAAAGGAGAAGAAACAGAAAAAAAAGGAGAATGAGAAGAAAAACGTAGAAGATGACGAAGAAGACAGAAGTAGTAGTAGGAGTAGTAGTAGTAGTAGTAGTAGTAGTAGTAGTAGTAGTAGTAGTGGGATAAGAAGAAGAAGAAAAGGAGAAGGAGAATGATGATAATGATGATGAAAACTAGATAAAGACTGAAGACTGAAGATGGAGAAGGGATCGGGAACAGGACCACCAGTGATTGCATGGGTCACCTGTAAGCCCCTCCTCCCTATCTGGCTTACTGTCCGGATGGAAACTGTATAAACTCGATATCGGGGAAGCGGTGAAGGCCGGAGACAAGATCATACTCAGATTGCATTACGCAGGAGTGATTGGCTGCACGTCGGCGGCCAAAGGAGAAGGAGGTAAAGGAGAATCAGAAAAGGAAGCCTATATGTAAACAGTAAGATGAGAACCGTGTGCAGAAGAGAAAGGGGAAAGAGAAGAGAAAGAGCCAATATGTATCAGAGTTCGCAAATAGACACTGAAGATGATACGAGGCCCAATACGCTGTCGTTAATTGGTGTTGGATTACCTGTAAATATAGAAGCATATACACGAAGAGGCATTGCTAGGAATTATGAACTTATAGCTAAAGGTGTAATCAAAGCCGGCAAAGCAATTACACAAAGGAGAGAGATCATATCACGAATAAATCCAAGAAACGGAGATTAAAGTGGGCACAGAAATAGAAATACCTGGAGAGAGAGAGAGAGAGAGAGAGAGAGAGAGAGAGAGAGAGAGAGAGAGAGAGAGAGAGAGAGAGAGAGAGAGAGAGAGAGAGAGAGAGAGAGAGAGAGAGAGAGAGAGAGAGAGAGAGAGAGAGAGAGAGAGCGAGAGAGAGAGAGAGAGAGAGAGAGAGAGAGAGAGAGAGAGAGAGAGAGAGAGAGAGAGAGAGAGCATCCAGCAAGCTGAAGCAAGATATCCAGCGAGAGATAAAGCCTTGGCAAGGGAAGTTTGATCAAAGAGTTCACGTGACCCGCAGGAATTACACGCCAGACTCAGGAGAGGGCGAAGGGAAAATTAGCGAGGGTACGCGGCAAGAAGCGACAGCACTATGGGGAGCGAGAGGAAGATTGCGAACAAGGGTGAAGGGAAGCAGAATTAGTATAAATATCCAGAAATTAGAGTGTAAGTGTAGAAATTGCGGTCATAAAATAGCTTGATTAATAAGATGTCTTGTTTCACGAGTATAATGGGAGAGATAAGCTATGCCGTGGTGCGGGAAGGAAGGAAGGAAGAGGGAGACAGGACAAAGAGGAAGGAAATGAAGGTCAAAAGGATCAGGAAATCGTCTTTGATCACTCAGAAGGGGATCAGGACGGACAACCCAGAAGAACGAAAGGTTAAATAATAAAGAGAAAAGAAAGACAACCAGGCGAGAGATAAAGAAATATATAAAGATGAAAATACATGCCCACACTAACCACCTGGATCGTTTGGAGGGAAGACTTGAGGCAAACAAGGACACGGGAAATAACTATGGAAAGTATGTAATAGTAATAACATAGTGAAGAATAATAAAAAAAAAGCCGGGTACCATATCCTAATAATAAATAATAAAGAAGAAAAATATAGGAAAAAAAAAACATTTACCACCACAGTAATCGCTTTGAAGGAAGGATGATCAAAAGACAAGGACTTCAAATCTTAATCCATGAAAAAAAAAAAGAATGAAGTAGAGACGAATGGTGAGAAGGGAAAAGGAAAAATTATGCTTATGAAGGAAACGACGCAGCATAAAAAGATTAATTAAGGGAAGCGTTTTACTGGGGTGTTGGTTATTGGGAAAAAAATAATGATGATGATAATAGTAATATATGAATTAATGACGCCCTTATTTACTGGAAGATTTAGTGAGGGAAAATGGATGAGAGAGAGAGAGAGAGAGAGAGAGAGAGAGAGAGAGAGAGAGAGAGAGAGAGAGAGAGAGAGAGAGAGAGAGAGAGAGAGAGAGAGAGAGAGAGAGAGAGAGAGAGAGAGAGAGAGAGAGAGAGAGAGAGAGAGAGAGAGAGAGAGAGAGAGAGAGAGAGAGAGAGTGTTTCTGAGGCCCGGAGTGAGAAGAAAAACATGTTTGCTACAGGAAGGAAGAAGACATGGGAATAAAATGAGAGTGTTGAACCTAAAAGGACACACACACACACACACACACACACACACACACACACACACACACACACACACACACACACACACACACACACACACACGGGAGCGTTGTTGGATAAAAAAAAAAAGGAATAGAAAAGAAAAGAAAAAACATTGATGACAGCGCGCTCCGACTGAGGACAAGAATATATTTATGGAAAAAGAGGGAGAGAAACAAAGCTCGGAGGAAAGAGAAAGGCGGGCTGAGAAGGTGCAGTGAGGCGTGGAGGAAAGAAGAGAATAGGAAGAGGTGGAAAATATGAGAGAAATGAGTTGGAGGAGGAGGAGGGGAAGGGAAAAGAAGGGAGAGAAGGTGAAGGAGGAGGAAGTAGGGATCAGCAGTAGAAGGAGGAGGAAGAAGTAAAAATTAAAACGATAAAGAACAACAACAAAGAAAAAGATCAGGAACAAGACAGAAATGCCTGGAGAGAGAGAGAGAGAGAGAGAGAGAGAGAGAGAGAGAGAGTTAAAAAAACAAAGTGGAAGAGGAGAAAAAAAGTGAAGTAAGAAAAAATGAAAAAAGGAAGATATCTGAAAAAAAAAGAGAAAAGTGAAGGAAAGATATAGGAGGCAGCAGCTGTGTGTGTGTGTGTGTGTGTGTGTGTGTGTGTGTGTGTGTGTGTGTGTGTGTGTGTGTGTGTGTGTATGTCGTCCACCGTCAAAGACCAATTATTGAACGGGACGAAGGCTGGAATTTTAATGTCCTCGACTCTGATGAGAAAAGGAAAAGTTTTATCGAGATGCTTTTTTCCCTCCCATGTTAATTGCCAGGTGCAGGGGCCAATGCGTGCAGGAGGTCATATGGGGTCCTAGGCTGGAAGGAGGGGGAGGTAGGATGGTGATGCGGGTGTGTGAAGGAGGTGGAGGAGGAGGAGGAAGAAGACGGGTTGGGAATTATCGAAAGAAAGAAAAAGTTAGTGATTTTGAGTAGTGTGTGCGTATGTGTGAGAAGGAGGAGAAGGGGAAGAGAAGGAGGAGGAGGAGGAGGAAGAGGACGTGAAGGACGGATTGTGGTGGAGGTATATAATTATGATGAGGAGGAGAAAGACAAGTTATAATTGTGTTGTTTAGGAAAGGACGACGAAGAAGAGAAGAGATGGATTTAGCTAGTGATTTCGAGAAGTGTGAATGTGTAGTGTGTAGGAAAGAGAGAAAAGAAAGGAGGAAGGAAGGAAGGAAGGAAGTGGAGAGAGGGCAGAGTGGAGAACAGGAGTAGTTTTGAGAGGGCATCGAGGCAGCAGAATGAGGAACAGAGGGAGAGGTGCAAAGCTGGTGGTGGTGATGGTGGTGCAGTGGAGGGTGGGAGCGAACGAAGGAGGAAAATGGAGAAGGGGCAGAGTGTTTTGAAGAGGAGTAATTTTGAGCTCATATCGAGGCAGCAGGAAGAAGAAAAGAGAGGGGTGAAGCTGCTGCTGGTGGTGGTGAAGCTGCTGGTGGTGTCAGTGGTGGTGGTGGCGGTGCAGCGGAGTGTGGGAGCGTGAAGGGAAGGAAGGAGGGAATGTGGGCATCGCAGCGTGAGGCAAAACACACACCGGGAGAGGGAGGCTGGAGTAGAAGGTGGAGAGTAAATATTAGGGAGTATTTAAGGACGTGTGGGGAGGAGGAGAGGCGGGCACGAACAGATAGAAGAGAAAAAAAAAGTGTGTGTGTAGAGGGGTGTAGTTCTGGTTGATCCCCCTAACGACAAGGTGACGAAGAGGGAGAGACAGTAAGTGGAGGAAGGAGGGATAAGGAGAAGGAAGAAGAGGAGGAGGCAGAGGCTTCAGTGGGGTCGTGACTCTTAAGTTTGCTTGAGGGGCTTCGAGAGGAGGGGAAACAGGGGGGAGGTGAGGTAAGGTTGGGAGGTGAACTTGGTGTTGGGTGTACGAGTATGCATGGCTCTTCCTACCTCCCACCCCCTCTATCTTTCCGTCCCTCTGCCTCTTTCCCTTACCCCTCTTTCGTACCCTCTCTATCTGCGGCCCGTGTGAGGGTGTCGGTAGGACGAGGGGGCAGAGCAAGGCAAGAACCGGACAGTGGCTTTGTTTCAATCTGTTAAGGGCGCGGTCGTAAAGGTTGTGATTTTCGGAGTATTGATCTCTAGTGTTTTCTGTGTATGCCTTTACTTGTTCTATGTGCGGGCCCAGAACGCATGCAGGCTTTTTTTTGCGAGTACTGGTGGTCGGTCAGCTCGGTTTCATTTTTCATAGTGACGCCGATAGGTTCTCTCTGCTTCGCTGTTCTTATCATTCGGATACGTACGTAGTGGGGGGCATGAATGAAGCTGCTTTTAGTATCCCTCTATATATTTCTCACCTCTCTCCATCTTTATCATCCTTTCGTCCAAGCATTCCGTCTATCTCCTCTTCCCTGTTCTCCCGTGGCCTCCTCAATAGGGCATTCATCAGGCGACTACGCAACGCCTCTCACCGCACGAGGACAAGGCGGGCTGTTAACTGACCGGGGTAAACAGCTCGGCCCTTGATCACGCACACACACACACACACACACACACACACACACACTGACTCCCCTCGCACGTATCTCCATTTCCCCCCTCGCAGTCCCCTTCTCGCCCGGATCGTCTTCCTCTGCACCCTCCCAATCCCCTCACACTTACAGATCCACTGACTCATTACCCCTCTTTCCCCTCCTTCTCCTGCTTCTTCTGCTTATTTCTCCCCCTCTTCTCCTCCACTGATTCAGTCACCCTATCTGTTATTATATCCCTTCCTCCTCCTCCTCCTTCGTCTCCTCCTGTTGTTGTTGTTCCTCCTACTCCTGTTCCTCTTTTTCCTTGCTCTTTCTCCTCTTACTTCTTTTCCTTCTGTTTCTCCTACTATTCTTCTTCCTTTTCTTCTTTTACTTAATCCTCCTCTTACTCTTTATCATGTTTCTCGTCTTCTCTCCTCCTCTTTCTCCTTTTCCTGTATCTTTTCTCTCGGCTTTCCATTGCCGTCTTACTGCAAATCACATCTTACCATATATACTTTCCTTACCCATAACCACCACCATCTTCTTATTCCTTGTTTTCGCCTTTCCTACGTCCCCCAACCGGCCGGCGCCTCAACACCCTTCCGATAAGTGCATTCCCCTTCCGGCTCACGCAGCGAAGGAAAGCTCTTATGTCGGTGTTTATGTTCCTGGTACTGGCGAGAGCCGTGGCGCTGCAGGATAAGGGCGGCGAGAGAGAGAGAGAGAGAGAGAGAGAGAGAGAGAGAGAGAGAGAGAGAGAGAGAGAGAGAGAGAGAGAGAGAGAGAGAGAGAGAGCAGCCGTATATCTATTTACAAATCTAACGATGTACTACCCTGAGAAGGTCCTGATTAGAATGTCCTTGTCATCAAAGGAAAAGGAGGAATAACCGAGATTCTTGCAGAAGGTTCTCGTTTTGCTCATGTCACCGCGCGCCTTCCTTCCGCCCATTCATCCTTTTGGACACGGCGTTAGGAAATGAATAGGTATTAACATGAATTATTCTCGGCGACATGTAAGGTCGTATTATGAAACATTACGTCGCCCAAGAACCCATTTCTGACAAGGCTTTCGTAGGAGTTGTGTGGATTTCCAGGGATAGTTGTATGGCCCTGGTGGTAGTTTGACCCTTTTTCTGTACCATGAACCTAAAGAAACACTCATGAGAACTCGACTGACCCCCTCTTTGACCTTTAGAAATAACTGATGTGAGAAGCGAAAGTGTCTTATAATGCCGTCCTTAACTTTGGTGTTCTCTAAGTAAGGCGTGATGGCGGCATATACTTCTGACCTCGCCTAGCAATCATTCCACCAAGAGGGTAGTAGTCGTTATAATGCGTGAGTGTATATCATAAACAAGACGTGATGATCAGCTCCGTGCGTTTCAGTGAGTGTTCTTTTCTCTCGTCCACTAGCCAGAAAGCCTCTATTAGGTGCTGACACATTTAATTTTAGCTTCGATCAAGACGTTCAGGCTCTTTGGCTACATATACAAAGAAACGAATATATGAAGAACAATATGTATGTGTATATGTGTAATTATTTACTACGTTAGGAATGAGATAAAACTGATTGATTAGGAGGAATAACAACTGGAACAAGATATATAGGGCAAACAGGCGTCCTAATAATGCATTGATGGTAGTATTTTGAAGGATGTTGAGAGAGGCAAATGAACGGGAACGTGGGCGTTGATTCTGTTAAGGCAACACACACACACACACACACACACACACAGTCCTAGCTAGCATGCAGGCGCCAGTTGTGTGTTTGTGGCGGCGCGACGGAATTTGTGGGAACGCCCCGCTTGTAACCCGCTCCAGACGCGGCCGTAATTGGACAGTCCCGCCGGCGAAATTCGAGTAATGCACCGCGTGAAATTTTTTGAAGCAATATTGTGCCTTCTTTTCATTCCTTCTTTCTTTCTCCCCCGTCCTCCTCCTCCTCATCATCCCTTCTCCCTCCTCCTCCTCCTGTTAATGTATTGTTCCACTCTTATTTGGGTCTTGCTGCGGTAGTTAATTGTGCCACTATGTATTTGTCTCTGTCTACACACACACACACACGTTTTTTTTATTTTTCCCTCTGAGTCTCTGCCACTATTGCCTCTCTCCATGTCTCTTTGTACACATCACTTTTGTCGTATTCCTCCCTGCGTCTCCCTCTGCCTCCTTTTCTCTTCCCTTTTCTCCGTCTCATTAGTCGCCCTTCGTGTTGCTACACTCTGAACATCATTGCTGTTCCTTCCCCCTCTCCTCTTTCCGCCAGCTTGCCTTCCTCCCTCTCTCCTGTCTTTATCAATCCTATCGTTGCTGTTGCTGTTTGTTACCGTCTTTGCCGAGTGAAGTGACGCCTAGATATGTATTTCTTTTGATTAATACAAACAAGAATGCATCTCTATTCAGTCTTTATTTTACGATAAGATACAGAACAAACTTTATATAAATTTATACTCACCTTGCTTATGTATATTTGGAAACAAAATTCTTAAAAAAAACTTCGACACCAAACAGACCGAAAGCGAAAGGCGAGAGCATGGATGATGAAACCCACAATTGTGTTCATTAACGTTGTGAAGGAAGAGGCGGAGGAACAGAGATCAGGCGGCAGAGAAACGGAGATGAGGCGTTTTGGCGGAGGGAGACGAGCGAGATAGTGATAGGAATAGACGTAAGAGGGTATAAGAGGTATTTTGTAGTGTATTGAGAAGGTTTGGAGCATGTTCAGTGAGATTTTGAAGAATATGACTAATGCGAGTGAGATAACAGTGATGGCCGAATGGGGAGTTGACGGAGGATTGATGGACTGGACTATTGCAGGGTTGAGGGTAATATCAAGGGACAGTAATAGCCGCACATGGAGTACCAAGGAATAGTTAGTGGCGGAGAGCATCGAGGAAGAACGAGAACGACAGGACTAGCATCGTCTCGACCTTATTGATTTTTGCTGAAAGAGAAGCCGATTGAGCGTCACGGGACCTTCACCTTCTACAATCTAAAGACTCCTCGGAGATGACGGGGTAGGGAGGGAGCTGGGATGGGGGTGTACAGATGGTTAGGGATAGGATATAGGTAGGGCCAGGGTGATTCATGTATTCAGGCGCGGGTGATGGCTGTTTTGGGTACCTTTAGGGGCACACATGGAGGGCACAGGTGGTTGATAAAGCTTCCCGACCCTTCACTGGCTCAGGGGCACGAAGGGGACACAGACGCAGCTAGGGTTCGAGTCTTGTACAGGGTAGCCAAGAAGTTCACGAGTGGGTGACGGAGGCCGTGGCGAGCTTTAAGGACACAGTCAGGTAGTTGCTAAAGCCCCCGGCCCTTCACTGGCTCCTTGCTGTCACCTCCTCGGCCGTTAACGTCATCCAGGCGTCGTGACGTGGAAAGTTTCTTTTTTCTTCCAAGCTTATCTTTGAAGTTTTTTTTCCTCCTCTGTGTTCTCGTCTTCGTTTCTTCAATCTCCTAATGTAGTGTGGCTATCGTGTGTGTCCGCTACGCAAGAAAGATGTTGGCAAAAATCGGTCCAATGGAAAAAGAGTAGTGACATACATTTTAGTCTGTAGAAGTGGATGTTAGTTGCATTGCTATACGCCGCTGGCAGGGATTTGGACATCCTGTTGACCTATGATTTAATCTGCTTCTGCTTTGCGAAGCCCTTTTACCGGAGCTCTTTACAGATAAATGCCTCAACATCTCTGCCGAAGGTTTTGCTTATTGAAGGTATAAAGCTTTGGCCCTTTAGTAGTAGCCAGGAAAACGTCGGTCATCATATTTAGAGACGAAAGGTTTCCTAAAGCAGATAACTTGAGCAACAAGTAAATCTTGTAGCATTTTTCGTTAGGTGCAGAAGTGTTCTTTTCAGTCGGTGACCGACGGTGGCCGGAGCGTGGTATTGATGGTGTCCTGCCGACAGAACGTTTTGAAAGACTATTCTTATGATCAGGTGAGATAACTTTTTTCACTTTCAAGGACACCGTGCTTTACCTGTACCTCGGCAAGAGAGCTTATAAACCGAAAACTTTGGTGGTGCTAATAACCAATAAAAAATTGCATGGACGGGAAAGCAGCGTCGGTCTGCGGGGATCCGAGTTCGTGGACTTTTATTTCGAGAATGGAATTTTCAGGCTCCGAATTCTATTGCTTTTGGGTTCTCGGGGCGCGTTATTGGCTCACGATATTATTGGATGTCAGGACCGCCTGCTGCGTCAGCACATTACTTCTGAAGTGTTTCGTGGCGGCATCTTCGTGACTGAGGTTGATACCATCTCGACCGGAGCTGTGAGGTTTACTTGCGCCGTCACTGTCCTTCGATTTACTACTCGTATCTGTGATGGCAAGCAGCACGTTACGTATTTTGGCTTCCCGTTTGTACGACGTCATCAGGTTATGAACTTTTGTGGTCTTGTATGAACCAGTGCAAACAGTTGGATATCACACGTCGCTTTGGTGATTTAGTAAATTAATAGCAACGTTAGAAAAGTCTTCTAACCTCTGGCAAGTCCGAGGGCAGCAGCAGCAGCGGCAGATGGCTCGGAGGCAGCAGCTGGGCCAGGCTGACGGTGCCCCACTTTTCATGGGACTTTTCTATCTTTTCTGGAACGAGCGCCAGGAGCCTGAAGAAAGGGACTAAGGTATGTCCCCAGTCCTGTGGCCGCCCAGCTGCAGGGACTGGCGGCGTCTCCCATCTCGTCGCCTTCAGGGCTGAGCCAGGCGGCGCATCTCACGGGGGCTCTTTCGGCAGATTTTTATTCGGGCTTTTGTTCGTGTGTGTGTGTGTGTGTGTGTGTGTGTGTGTGTGTGTGTGTGTATGTGTGTGTGAGTGTGTGTGTGTGTGTGTGTGAGAGAGAGAGAGAGAGAGAGAGAGAATGCTTTTAGACGTAACGTTTAAGTCATCGTTGTGTAGTTTCGCACATTCCTTTGAAGTTTGGTTGTTTATGAATATTCATTTTGTGTTGGTGCAATTCGCCAATTGCTCTCTGAGCTTTTATAATACTGATAGCGTAGGAAAACGTAAACATTCATTAATCATTATTCAGTGAGCTTTCATCGTGCTTATCTCAATTATAACACAAATCATCATGTTATACACCTTGAGTTACAAAACGGCACACACACACACACACACACACACACACACACACACACACACACACACACACACACACACACACACATTTACACACTTACACAGTTGTTAAAAATCAAATGAAACTTTGTATACTTCGTGGGCTGATATACTCAGCGTCATAACAGTTTGTCACTGAGCTGAGGCTGCCCCGAAACTTTGCTAATTAATTTGAGCACCTGTCTGTGCCGTTCCTTCCTATCTTACCTCGGCCACTGAGAGAGAGAGAGAGAGAGAGAGAGAGAGAGAGAGAGAGAGAGAGAGAGAGAGAGAGAGAGAGAGAGAGAGAGAGAGAGAGAGAGAGAGAGAGAGAGAGAATCTTCGATTGAGCCCCATCTGGTGACTTCCCCGCCAGATGTCAGTTACTTTAATGGCCCAACTACTGACAAGCTCCCACCCCGTGACCCTCCGCACCCCTCACCTCCCTCGAGCGTCCATCACCCCAGCCTCCCCTCAGGTTATGTTCCCCTGGCACCGTTCCTCCCCTTCAGTTTTCTTTAGTTTTTTAAACTTTTTTTATGACAGACTTGCGGGTAGGGAACCATTAGCAGAGGAGGGGAAAGGGACGGGGGTAGGAGAGGA
The DNA here is from genome assembly GCF_024679095.1 of Eriocheir sinensis. Taxonomy (NCBI): domain Eukaryota; kingdom Metazoa; phylum Arthropoda; class Malacostraca; order Decapoda; family Varunidae; genus Eriocheir; species Eriocheir sinensis. The sequence goes on from NC_066516.1 coordinate 24,706,941, forward strand.
GGGTTGAAGGAAGAGCGGGAACACGAAAACAGGAAGGAGTGCATGAAAGTTAGTTCACACGCTTCTAGCAGTTCGACAACAAGGTTTCTGTAAAAGACGGAGCGAAGGAGGAGAGCTGACGGCGGAAAGGCCTCGCTTCCTACGCGGAGAAAGAGGAAAAGGAAGAAGTGTAACACGAAAACAGGAACATTGGAGTGTAAAGAGAGTAAGAGAGTTAAAAGTTTAAACGGATTGAGCTTCTCGACAACGAGGTTTTTGTAATAGGAGCGAAGCGAGGGAGGAGGGATGGTGGAGGAAAGGTCTCTCATCCTTTACTCAGGTGCTGGAGGAGTGAAAGGGAGCCCGGAGCGAGAAAGGGATCGTAAACTATAGATGAATGGAAGCGGATCACCTATAGGCCTGGCGCAGACCCTTCCGGTGGACGAGCCCGGCGGTTGAGAATTAATGGAAGTGGAAGGAGGGAGACCTTTGATGGGAGGTGGACGGTGAAGGTGATCGAGACACGGGTTGCCTTAAAGAGGAGTTACAGGAGCATAACTTGCCGGCCTCACGTGATGCAGCACAGATACCTTCCAGGAACCCTATGCGCTCCGAGGCTGACCATTGATTGGATGGGCGCCGAGCCATGGCGGACACCAAAGTGTTCCTGTGGGCGTGGGGCCTTTGAGGTGCTGAGTGGCTTCCGGTGTGGCCAGGAGTCATGGGGGATGTTGACTCAGGGAAATTGCATACTATGATGAGCAAATACTCCAAAGAACAGATTAGAAAGAGGAAAACTTCTGAAAGGGGCCAGAAAGACCACAGAAATATTCAACTGAAATTAAATTCAAATGAATTAAAAATGTTTGAAACAAAAGGAAGAGCGAATTTGAATCACAACAAGTAATATCTTAAGACCTGACGGCACTGAGTAATGAAGATTCGTAGAAAGATGTAGTGAAAGCTTAACTGAATGAAACACGAAGAAAGTTAATTAACGTTATAAATGAACAGCTGGTGTCTAAGAGTCTGACGTGCTGGAGGACTTGGAGCGATAAAAAAAAATATAAAAAGTTAGTAATAAAATTCCGCGGCGTGGAGTAATGACATCAGTGACCGGGCGTGTGCGCGTCAACACTCAGTGGTGCTTACATGAACAAGTGACACACACACACACACACACACACTGCTTGCCGCCCACGTGCAGTGCACGTAATGCAGCGTGGGTTTGAGCTGTGTGACGTCAGGGCCGCGTCACTGCGCGGTGTGGATAACTTGTGGAGGTGGTTGGTGTGATACCCCCCCCCCCCTCTCTCTCTCTCTCTCTCTCTCTCTCTCTCTCTCTCTCTCTCTCGTCAATAGGATAAATGAGATGCAATCGAGAGAGAGAGAGAGAGAGAGAGAGAGAGAGAGAGAGAGACGCCCACAGTGCTCACCGGTAATAAATATTTACATATTGATGATGCTTTTTTATTTATCGGCAAAACTGGTCACATGAGGAGCTTTGTTAAAAATAGAATAATGAGATAAAAAAGTCTTACAAATAATTCCGCAACTTGCACACGAGCGTCGGTGTCGCCATTTTCAATTAATGTGAAGCCTCATATTTTTTTCCGTTTCTATATTAATTAGTTTATTAGTCATTTAATTTTTTTTTCTGCGGTTTCAATAATGTTTATTTGTGATTGTTTTTGCTGCACGTATTCCCACCTCGTTCTCGTTCTTTTTCTCTTTAGTGATGGCTTCATGCTACAAACGTCCAACTTTTGTGTTATTTTCTTTATTGTTTTATTTTTGTCACCTTATACTTTATTTTTCAACCTTTTCTCCTTTTCCCTTCGTTTTGTCATTTTCTCCTCCTTTCGTTGCAACTGTTCCCTTCAGGTTCGATTCTTTTTTTTTTTTTTTTTTTACCTTTTCAAACCCATATTGGACTTTTAAACATTTTTTTCTTATGTTCAGTTTTTTTTTTCAACTATTTCCCCTCATGTCAAGATCTTTTTTTATTGTTTTCTTTTCTCATGTCATTTTTTTTTATACGTATTCCTTTCATGTTCAGTCTTTGCACTTTTCATGTCTTGTTCAGTATATTTATATCCTTCCCCCTCTCCCTGTTTTGTTTTTCCTTTCTCTTCCATTTCGTCAGTCAGTCAGTCAGTCAGTCAGTCAGTCCATGTTTGGTCTGGAGGCCTTACATTTTTTTTTTTTTTAACTTCCCTTTAGGTCAATTGGATTTTTCTGTTCGTCTCCCAACTTTCAGGCACCATTTCCTGTTATGTGCCCGTAGTCTGCCTGTCTGTATGTCTGTCTGTATATATTTTACATTTAATTTTCGCTGTCCTTGCATTTTTATTTTCTTTGACTTTTACTCCTCTTTCCCTCCAGCACTTTTCCTTCTCTTCCCTTCTTTTACATCCCTTTTCCTTCCCTTTCCCTCTTTTCTGCCTTCCCTCACTCCGTCCCTACTCTTCCATAGTTTTTGTCATTTTGCCTGCCTGTCTGTCTGTCTGTCTGGATGGATAGATGGATGGATTAATGGATACATGGATGGATTAATGGATAGATGGATGGATTAATGGATCTCTCTCTCTCTCTCTCTCTCTCTCTCTCTCTCTCTCTCTCTCTCTCTCTCGTTATTTATTCACAGTAACTTACCCTTCCGTTCCTCCCTCACGTGGCCGCCTCTTATTAATGTTTCTGGCCGGCCCTCACCCATCAACCTTCTCCCCTACTGTAGGTAAATTAATGTTGTAGTAGTTAGTGTTAGTAATGTCGTGTTTAGACTTTATTTTATACAGTTTTATTAATTTTCTCACACCGTCTGTCGTACTTTTCCTGCGTTATTTTTATTTTGTCTTTAGTATATTTTTTTCGATTATTCATTCCATTACGTAACTAGATCCTTTGCCTCCTCCTCCTCTTCTTCCTTCTCCTCCTCCTCCTCCTCCTCCTCCAGCTCTTATCTTTCCTTCCCCCCTATAAACACCATTTCTGCCTTTTTTCTCTCCCCTTCTCAATCATTTTCCTTTTCTTTCCTCCAGCTCCCACATTTTTCCGATTATCTACCTCTCTCCCTCCCCTCTCCCATTCCCCTCCATCCCTCCCTCCTTCCCCTACCCCTATACCCCATTCCCCTCCATCCTTCCTCCTTCCACCCCCCAACCTCTAGCCTCCCCCACATCCCCCTTCCTTTCTTTCCTTCACCACCTCACAATGGGCAGTGAAGAAGCACCAAATTATCCGTTGTGGTGTTGCGTGTTGTGTTGCTTACTTGATTTTCCTCCCGTTGGTTTTCTTTTTACTTACTTTTCTCGTGTGTGTGTGTGTGTGTGTGTGTGTGTGTGTGTGTGTGTGTGTGTGTGTGTGTGTGTGTGTGTGTGTGTGTGTGTGTGTGTGTTTCGTAATCGTCCAATCACCACAAGCAAAGTTTTCTGGAGTAATTTTCCATGACGTTTTTTTTTTTGTTTTGTTTTTTTGTTTTGTTTTTCCTGTAGTTTCGTAATATTCTCTCTCTCTCTCTCTCTCTCTCTCTCTCTCTCTCTCTCTCTCTCTCTCTCTCTCTCTCTCTCTCTCTCTCTCTCTCTCTCTCTCTCTCTCTCTCTCTCTCTCTCTCTCTCACACACACACACACACACACACACACACACACACACTCGTCCTCTTTCCCTCTCTCTCTTCCATCCTCTGCACTTTCCTTCGGTGTTTCCTCCTCCTCCTCCTCCTCCTACACACTCACGCTCGCAGGATGTTTGCTCACTCCCTCAGGGTCGAACTCCTTTTCTCCTCCAGCGGGGAAGAGCTCCTGGCGGTCGTCCTTTTTTTATGCTTCCTCCCCGGCATTATTCCTCTCCCTTCCTTCCTTCCTCTGGTGGTACATGGATGGAGGTTCCTTTTGTATTACTCTTTCTCCGTGCGTGTTCTCCTTATTCTGAAATACTCCTTTACTCTTTGCTACGTTGTTTTACCTTCCTTCCTTCCTTCAACTACTTTACGCTCTCTCCCCGGCATTATTTCTCTTCCTTCCTTCCTTTGGTTATGAGTGAATGGAGGCTCCTTTGTACTACTCTTTCTCCCTGCGTGTTCTTCTTATTCTGAAATACTCCTTTACTCTTTACTGCCTTTTTTTTCTTTTTTTCTTTTACTTCCTTCCTGCTACTATTTTATGCTCCCTTCCCCGCCACCATTTTCCTCTTCCTCCCTTTCTCTGGTTATACATGGATGGAGACTCCTTTTGTATTACTTATTCTCCCTGCTTGTTTTTCTTTTCCATATATATATTATTTAACCCTTTGCTTCCATTTGTTTTATCTTCCGTCCTTCCTTCCTTCCTGTATTTTATCCTCTGTTAATATATTTTACATTTATTTGTGCCGTCCTTGCATTTTTATCATCTCTGGTTTTTACTTCTCTTTCCCTCGAGCACTTTCCCTTCCGTTTGTCTCCTTGTACATCGCTTTTCCCTCCCTCCCTCTCTCCTTCCTGCCTTCTTCTTTTGTATATCTCTTTCTCCCTCCTTGGTGTTCTTATCCAGATATATTCCTTTTCTCTTCGCTGTCCTTTTTTTTACCTTCCTTCCTTCCTTTCTGTATTTTCCATCTGTTTAAATTATTTTACGTTTATTTTTGTCATTTTTGCTTTCTACTATCTCCGACTTTTACTTAAATCTCTCCCTCGAGCGCTTTTCCTTCTCTTTGTCTCCCTTTTTTTACATCGCTTTTCCTTCTTTCCCGCCCTCCCTCCTCCCTGCCACCCCTCGGTCTTATCTCTTTCACCCGTAGTCTTTCCTATGTTTTCTCACTTTGCTTGTCTGCCTGTCTATGGTCTTCTTTTTCCTTCTCTTTGCCCCCCTTTTTTTACATCGTTTTTTTCCTTCCCTCCCTCCCTCCTCCCTGCCTCCCCTCGGTCTTATCTCTTTCACCCGTAGTCTTTCCTATGTTTTCTCACTTTGCTTGTCTGCCTGTCTATGCTCTTCTTTTTCCTTCTCTTTGTCCCCCTTTTTTTACATCGTTTTTTCCTTCCCTCCCTCCCTCCTCCCTGCCTCCCCTCGGTCTTATCTCTTTCACCCGTAGTCTTTCCTATGTTTTCTCACTTTGCTTGTCTGCCTGTCTATGCCCTTCAGTTTCCCTTCCTGCCTACCACCTTACGTCCCATCCTGCCCCCATTCGAATGCTTTACTTCCTTTCTGCCTGCCTGTTTCACACCCGACGTACGTGCCTGCCCTCCTACCTTCCTCCTGTCCCCTGCCTATATACCCTTTGCTCCGTTCGCCTGCCTCGCTAAATTGTAAAGCACAACGCACGGCTTCCAGTGGTGTGGGTGGTTGATGGAGGGAGTATTATATCAAAGTACCTTTTGCGCCGTTCCCATTTATTCGAATTCCAAACTTCAGCTCCTCGTCCTCGTTTCCCTTCTCACCTTCTCTCTCTCCTTCTCTTCCTCTCTCTCTCTCTCTCTCTCTCTCTCTCTCTCTCTCTCTCTCTCTCTCTCTCTCTCTCTCTCTCTCTCTCTCTCTCTCTCTCTCTCTCTCATTTATCTTTTTTTCACTTCTGACTCATTAAATATGAACTAGAGAGAGAGAGAGAGAGAGAGAGAGAGAGAGAGAGAGAGATGAAAATGAACTAGCCAGAAACTATGATATGAGGATAAGATCAAGGGGAGAGGGGGAGGAGGAGAAGCTGTAAATGGCAAAGATGACGGACTTGGGAAACTGCAGATGGTGATGAAGAGTAGCGGGAAGAGCTCGTGATGGGGAAATTATGGGGAGGCTGAAGGCGGGTAAGTGATGGTCAAGGGAAGTAAAGGTTGACGCCGCTGAAGGAGGAGGAGCGAGGAAAGACCGGCAAGGGACGAATTTTATCACACCTTCGACTTCATGTGTGTGTGTGTGTGTGTGTGTGTGTGTGTGTGTGTGTGTGTGTGTGTGTGTGTGTGTGTGTGTGTGTGTGTTCCTATCGAAGCGTCTGAAGTGTGTTTATCAATGTTTATTATTTTATTTTTGTACGGTTCGACATGTTTTCCTCTTACGAAGAAATTCAGTAAAGATTGTTGCTGCTGGTGGTGTTTATTTTCTTCTTCTTCTTCTTTTTCTTCTTCTTTTCCTTTTTCTTCTCCTTCTGCGTCTTCTTTTTCTCCTTCTTCCTCTTCTTCTTCTTCTTTTCCTTTTTCCTCTCCTGCGTCTTCTTTTTCTTCTTCTTCTTCTTCTTTTCCTTCTTCTTCTTTTCCTTTTTCTTCTTCTTCTTATTATTATTATTATTATCCTTTTTCCTCTTCCTCTTCTTCTTCTTCTTCTTCTTCTTCTTCTTCTTCTTCTTCTTCTTCTTCTTCTTCCTCTTCTTCTGCTTCTTCTAAGTGACAATATGGCTGATAAGTAATAAGATCAACAAATAGAGAGATCATTAATTACATTAATTAATACATTAAGACAGTAATTTCATCCCATGTACTCTGCCATTCGATTCCACTTTAGTTCCTCCGGTCTGCCGACTCTTCCAGGCATACCATGTCGACAGGATAGCGTGGAGGGTGGCAGCTGCTGAGAGATGCCGTCCGTGAATCAAAACAACTTTCACGATAAAACTTAAATAGAAGGCTTTAGGGAGGCTGGGGAGGCGGGTGGAGGCACGTATATGTAGGCAGCTGGTGAAGGAAGCGTCTAGATGCATTGGTGAGAATGGTGGCAGCTGAAAGGAGAAAAAAATAAATCTTCGGAAACGTCTGACGAATTCATGTAAGACTATGGATTAAACTGGACTTTGAGGATCAGTATTCTCAGACGTTTCCGCCTCTCACAGCAACTATTTACATTGGCCGAAAAGCAGATTAGTAGTCGGGTTCTTAGGAGGGTTTTTTTCGCATTCATGTTGCAGAAGCCTTGTCAGAGTATCACTAGGCCGAGGAAATACCCACAAACCCTACGAAGGCCTTATCAAATGTAGGTGTGTAAACCCGAAATGTTGGAGAATAAGGGCTCTGGTTTGTGGGCCCCGCGCGGACGAGTGGCGGCGGTGGGCGGTGCGTGGTAATGGTGCCGTCTGCTTCGAGGACGGCGAGTGGACGGGAACAATGAGCGGTGGATGAATGAACGTGCCGGCACCTGACACCCCCGCGCCGCCAGTCAAGGTTTATGCGAGTAGACGCAGAACGCAAATAAAGAACCAAAACTCTTAGCCAGAGATGGAAAAAGAGAGAGCAAGAATAATGCCGACAAGAATAGGGAGGTTTGAAGGGCCGGCGCCTGGCACCCCCCGCACCGCCCGAGCCAGGCATTATTCAAGTAGACGCAGAACGCAGATAAAGAACCAAAACTATTAACATATATGAAAAAAAAAGAGAGAGAGCAAGAGTAATGCTGACAAGATAGGCTATGTAAAGTTTGAAGGGCCGACACCTGAAATCGCCGCACCTGCGCCCGAGCCAAGACTTATTCCAGGAGACGCAGAATGCAAATAAAGAACCAGTTTTTTTATATGTATGGAAAAGGAGAGAGCAAAAGTTACGGCGACTGGAACAGGTTATGTAATGTTTGAAGTAGTTGTCATTTGTAGGAGCCGACTGACTGACCTCTGGAAGACTCCCTATGTTCTTAGGAGTAGATACAGTACATATAGAAGAGGCCCCATGTCAGACGTAGAAAAGAGAATCGATGGACCTAGACAAAAACACGGGACAGGCAGGAGAACAAGACAAGAAAGAGACTCCAGTATTCTAATAAAACAACCGATATAAGCAAAGAAATTATTAGTCACTGTTATCTCGCAAGCAGCAACTTAATCAACATCTACCCTCGAATGTATGTTGGGCTCCGATATCAACTTTCTACTCTAGTCCATCCCAATTCTATCCAATTCCCATATACAAGAGTGAATCAGCATCTTCACTCGTTTATCCTTTCCGATGGCAAAGTCTGGAACAGCCTTTCCTCGTCTGTATTTCTTCCTGCCTACGATTTGAATTCTTTTAAAAGGGGAAGACACCTCTTCATCCGAAATTGACCCCTCTTCTGGCCACTCGCACTGACTTCTTTTTGCTGGAACAGCGCTTAGCGAGCCTTTTTGTTTCCTGTTTTTGCTGCCCTTGAGCTGTTTCCATCGCTGACCATCTGCTTAACTGACGTGTCAAAATTATAGTGTCTGCTTGAGAGAGAGAGAGAGAGAGAGAGAGAGAGAGAGAGAGAGAGAGAGAGAGAGAGAGAGAGAGAGACGCAATACCCATTTGGTTTTGGGAACACAGCTTCCTCCTGCAAGGCTCATGAGACTGCTTTACGCGACTATCACTCCGCCAAGTTCTGCGGTTCATTCCCAGAGCGTAAAGCAGTTTGGGTACGCAGTTGTTATTTCCTTACCGCCCGCCACACACTTTACTACACGGCGAATTCAGTAAGTAACGGTAGATGTAGTAAAGGATGTAGATCAAGGGCACAAGAATAGAATGAATAAGAAGGTACAGCAGTATGAGCCAAGATTTCCTTACCGCCGTCACAAAATTACTATAGGGCGGACTAGATAAGTGACGGCGGCTGTAGTAAAAGAGGTAGATCAAAGGCTGAAAAATAGATCAGAAGGTACCCGCAGTATGAGCTATTATATCTTCACCGCCTGCCGCAACCTTTACTGCAGGGCGAGTTGGATAAGTGACGGCAGCTTTAGTAAAAGAGATTGGCAAAGATGTGAAGGATAAACAAGAAGGTACCCGCAGTATGAGCCATTATTCCCTTACCGCCGTCACAAAATTACTACAGAGCGGATTGGATCAGTGACGGCAGCAGTAGTAAAGGAGGTTGACGATGAGCTGAAGGAGAAATAAGAAGGTACTCGCTGTATGAACCATTATTTTGTTGCAGCGCGTCACAAACTCTACTACAGGGCGGATTAGAAAAGTAACGGCAGCTTTAGTTAGAGAGGCAGATCAAGGGCTGAAGAATAAATAAGAAGGTCCATTATTTCATTGCCCACCATTACAAACTTCACGATATATCTCGGTCTATAAGGAGCTTACTTTAAACCTCAATATTTCAGGCTTGACCTCTCCTGTGGCCTCTCATTTTTTACCCTTTTACTGGAGCAGCGTTTTGGCGGCTTTTTTTTTTTTAACATGGCTCCAGTGACGTAAAAAATATATATTCCAGGGTCCATTCTTACTTGGGTACTCGCATTCCAAAGGGTCAGATTTTTACCCCAATCGAACGTAGATATAATAGTCTTGTGAGGGCCGACTCCTGTATGTTATCGCCTTTGACATAATTCTGTAGTCGGTTGCAACAAATTTCATAAAGCCACCCAACTTTACCTGTACCTTATGCAACTATCTGCGCACCATAACGACTACAACAACAGCAGCAGTTCGAAAGAAAAAGAAAATCTGCATTATGAGCCTAACCAAGTGTACGTTACGAGCATGTAGTAGTATTTTTCCCCCTCCCTTTTCGCTTAATGAGATAAGTTTGTGGAGTTCCCTGCCTTAATTACGCCCTGGATATTGTTGCGACAGACCGAGCGGGGAGTTTTACGAGTCCAGTCTTGTTGTGGATTACGTATACCTGTGTTAGTCCTGGCAATGTTCTTGTTGTTGTTGTTGTTTTACTTTGTCTACTTATATTGTCTTCATGTTATTGTGTTTGTCCTTTGAAGTTTCACCTATTGTAGTGTTAGTTATTACGCTGCACCACTGATTTTTTTATTTTTTTATTGTTTTCTTTATTAATTTGGTAGGGTATGTTCTGTGGTAAATAAGAATATCTATCTATCTGTCTGTCTACCTACCTATCTGTCTGTCTGTCTGTCTATAGGGTGGGGTGGCGTTGCTGACTGGTTGTGAGTGATAAGGTGATGAAAAGTTGTAAAAGGACTCCGCTTTTATCCAATAATCTTATAACTCATAAATTTACATGGCTGTGTGTGTGTGTGTGTGTGTGTGTGTGTGTGTGTGTGTGTGTGTGTGTGTGTGTGTGTGTGTGTGTGTGTGTGTGTGTGTGTGTGTGTGTGTGTGTGTAAAAGGCTGCGTTGTTGTTGTATGAATAACTGGAAGGCTTCCCTACCTTTTCTTGTATGATAACTCCTCAGGATAGCATCTCGCGGATAGATTTCACTGAAAATATATATAAAGAGTGAACACTGCTTACTCGTTTACAAGGATCAGCTTAGCTCTTCTCGTCTCTCAAGGGTCTTAAGCCGCTAGGAAGCTTTTGACATCAGCACTTACTATAATGTTTTAAGTGGGAAGAGGAGAGGGATGAGAGCAGATGTAGACGCTATAAATTCCTCATGTAAATTTATTAACTGGAGACCTAAAGAAAATGGGGA